>NW_026057582.1:53835545-54097029 GCF_023721935.1 Panthera uncia | reverse complement strand
ATTAGATAACTTAATATGTACCCATAATGTCTAATTTAGTTAATGTGCCTTTGCAAACTATTTTATTTTATTTATTCAGATACTTCATAATTATTTTCACCCCACATGTATTTTTTTTAATTTAATCTCAAGAGTAGCCCATGAAATTTAGGTACCTTTGTTTTCTTTTATACCAAAAGAAACTAAAGCTAAAATATAGTGTTATTTTACGATGTCCTAAGAGTTTAAACAAAGTTAATAGCTCTTAAACACAGTGCCTTCTAGTGATATAGCAGTTTGATATACTGATAACATAGTTTTCAATTTTGACAACCCAGTTAAATGTCAAAGCAAATTGAACAAATAGTTTGGCCGATAACTGGTAGTAACTTAGCTTGTTTGAAGTCTGTTTTTTTCCAAAAAAAAAAGTATTTTTGGATAATTATGGGCAAATTTTAAATAATAGCAAAGGTCATTTAACACAGGGGTATAATAAATTTAATACTATTTTTCTTAATGCAAAAAAAAACCAACAAAAATGGCTTTCAATAGAGATAGCTATAGGTAGATGCATACTATATATTAAATATTTATATGATACATATATTTTTAAGTCAAGGGATATCAAAGAGAAGAACATACATTTCTTATGCACATGATAGCAGTTTTTTACAGACGAAAATGTCCATCAACTGGGTGCTGATAGCACTTCAAAGTTTTTAAGTTATTTCCTTCTTATTTTTGTCCGTGTCAGTACAATTAACGTGACTTTTATGTCTCTGCATGGATTTACATGATTCCATGTCTTAATTCTCTTGTAAGAGAGTGTATTAGGAACAAGCAATTTAAACCAGTTTCCTCAAAAACACTTAGATTTGTTTGTAATGGGCATTTTATTTTTTAACATAAATAGAAATTCATATATTAAAAATGTGGCTAATATTTCTGTTTAATAATGGATCAAATTTCAGTGGCACAATTCTAGTTTCTGGAAGCCACTTATTCAAGTCAAAACTAGTTTTTCAGATTTAACTTTAATCTTAGTTGAAAATTTGGCTCATAAACAATTTACATCTAAATGAATCATGAGCCGTAACCATTAATGTCTACCTTCTTTATATGTAAAGCATATCAGATATGTTGGAAACTCAAAATATATATAGGAAAAAGTCAAAACATACACTCAACAATAGTGGGAGATAAGGGAATGTCAGAGGCTATAATTCTACAGGATAAAGTAGGAAAAAATCTCAGTGTAAAATGAGGTAGATAATTGGAAATGGGAACAAAAAGGAGGATGAACATCAGAAACAAGAGAGGAAGGAAAGAATTACAAGAGCCAAACCTCTGTTCTAGATTTAGAAAAATGATAGTATCATTTCAATTCTTATTTTAGATGTCTGGTACAAAAACACTTTATGTGCAATATATTGGCTTTAGGCAAACCTTCTAGCTACTTCTTAATTCCATCCAGCTTTATATGCGTACAATCTTTAAATGTGTTCAGAAAAAAAGAAAAGAATTTTCTCCTTCCACCTGGAGCAGTCATATTTTCTTTTCTTTCCTCTTCTTTCTCTCCTTTCTTTCTGTCTTTCTGTCTTTCTTTCTTTCTTTCTTTCTTTCTTTCTTTCTTCTCTCTCTCTCTCTCTCTCTCTCTTTCTTTTTTATTTTTTGGCTATAAGTTATACTGAGAGACCTAGTTTTATTCTATTTTATTTATTTCCCATCTTCTTCCATTCTAATCAGCTCGGCCTTGGCCTCTGGCTTGTCTTCAGAATTCTCTGTATGTTTTATATATAACCTATCCCCAGGACATAAAAAGTGTATAACTGCACAGAAAGAACATTTTAAATATCTATTATATTATAGTATCTCTAATATCTAAGAGGTTCAAACCTGATTATGTTTAAATTAGTTATTAAAATGCAATTACTAGTAAGAAATTTTAGTCTGAAAATCTCTCCCCTACTAGATTCACACTGGCACTGTATATGTTAAGATGAAACTGATTCTCTTTGTGAGTAAATAGCCCTTTCATTGTTTTCTCTTTTGTCAGGAATAAAACAACTTTTGGAATTATTCTTTATTGATGAGAATGAGCACAAGATGGGAAAATCACATATATTTACAGATAATGAGACTCTTGTAATCCTCAAGGAGATTAATCTGTCAATTTAAATAAAGGAACTCTGAGAAAGATTCTAGTGCAAAGCCAAACTAGGCACAGGATCATACTGAACTCTAATACAGGGAGACAGTTGCCTTTCTCAGAATGACACTGCAACAGGGAATCTGGGGCTTCAGGAATCTATAATATTGGTATTCTGGCCATTTGTTGAACTTGCGGCTTCAAAACAGTACAAACAGCATAAAATTTTTAAAGCCTGGAAGTGATGGATCTCCCAGATTAACTAATTTATTATGGGGAGAATTCTATAAATTGTTAATGTCCTGATAAGAAGTAGACCTACTACAGAAAATAGCTATGCACTGTATTATCACAATTTTCATTTTGTTACATGTTTATCATTGTGTTTTAGAAATATACCATGTAAACACCTAATCGCATAAAATCACATGGTAAATCTTACTTGAGTTTATGAATTGTTTGTTACTAAATGAAATAAATCATGTATTTTATAACACTGCAATCTGGAACCTCAGGGTCATCTAAAATATATGTACTAACAGATCAGTGATAGCTGGGAGGGTATAGGTATAAGTAAAAAGGTGCTTACCCTCACTGAACTTGAATTAATACTTTTTCACAAAAGCAAAAGAACAGTTCTATATTTATAACCTCTCTCTTAAATTTATAAGAAGAGTGAAATATATTGAAAGTCAGCACATGAAAAATCTGAAATATAAAAAGTTTAAGTGTTCATTAAGCCATGTTTTGAGGAAATAAAGCATTGTTACAAGCCCTTTCTAAATTTTTGAGCACTGTACAGCTGTCAGTTTTAGTAATCTAAACTTTTGTATGACTTTTGTTTTAACATTTGAGGTCTTACATCTATGTTCTGTTCTATATCATTTACTAACTTTGAGTAGCTGAGAAGGTTTAAAAAATATTTTCACAATTGAAACTATTGCAGTTTAGTAAATACCAAGTTGGTTAACTATACTAGGTTAGCTTTGAAGCCTCTTAAATGATTTTTCTTTAAAACTTAAGTCCTCTTAATTGTCTGTTTGTCCACTCTTGTATTTACTCACTTGTCATTCTATATTTTGATATCTTTTCCTATTACTGATAACCTAACTTTGATAAACATGAGAGAGTGTTTCTTTCTTTTATCTTTGGTATAGGCTTCTCCTCTTTAGTCTATGCCAAAGGTATTTTTTTTTAATTTCAGTAAAGTGTTTTGAAGAAATTCCCTATTAAAAAAATAGCGTTTATTTATTATTGAGAGACAGAGAGAAACAGAGCATGAGCATGGGAAGGGCAGAGAGAGGAGGAGACACAGAATCCGAAGAAGGCTCCAGGCTCCAGGCTCCGAGCTGTCAGCACAGAGCCTGACACTGGGCTCAAACTCACAAACTGCAAGATCATGACCTGAGCTGAAGTTGGATGCTTAACCGACTGAGCCACACAGGCACCCCAAGAAATTCCCTATTTAAATAGATTTTAATTGTGGGGAGCCTGAGTGGCTCAGTCAGTGAAACACCCTACTTCAGCTCAGGTCATGGTCTTGTGGTTCCATGAATTTGAGCTTCACATCGGGCTCTCCGCTCTCAGCACAGAACCCATTTCGGATCCTCTGTCCCCCTCTCTTTCAGCCCATACCCGGCTGGCTCGCTTGTACTCACTCAATCTCTCACTCTCAAAATAAAAATAAAAATAAAAATAAATAGATTTTAACTTCCTTTCCAGTAATTTATTATGTTTTACAGTTAGTGGTAATTTTATGATAATTTATTTTTTTCATGTCTTAAAACAATTATAATGTTGACATTATTTGTGGTTTTTTTTCTCATTTAGAGATTAAACTCCAAGAGTAAGACCTGATCTTTTCTGTATTCATTCTTATAGTCCAAATACCTAGTATACTCCTTGGCATTCAATAATATGTATGGAAGAAATGTATTGATTAGAATCCTTTACTAATATTGTCACCATATGGGCAAAAAAATCACATGACTTTAATCTCCCCCATGATATTTCAGAAAACTAGCCCTCATATCCTCAAATTAGATAAGCAGCACTGTGTAACAGTTGAGAGCAAGGACTCTGGAGCTAGACAATCTAGTTCTGCACTCTAGCTATATTGCATGACCTTGGAAAAATTATTAAAACTTGTGTGCTTTGCTTCACCCTATGTAAAATAGAGATGATAGTAGTACCTATGCTCTAAAGTTGTTCTGAGATTTTCATATGTTAATATTTGTGAAACACATAATAGTGCCTGACACTTAATAAGCACTATATAGGTGCTTACTTAATAAGTTAATTTCCTCCAACTTCTTTTGTTACTTAATATTATGGACTGAATTGTGTCTCTCTTAAAATTCCTATGTTGAGGACTGTTGAGCTGAAACACCATACACCAGTTATCTATGTCAGAAGAGCATACCAATACAGGAGGGCTACCAAAGATCATCACAATGCCAGCCACCAGGAATAGAAGTCCACACACTTCTGCCCACTGCTTCCTGATAACAGAGTTGCTAAGGGAAATACAAAACCATCAAGTACTAGATGGAACAATGTAGAGAAGAGACAGAGCAAAATCAACTCCTGTGGCAACTGTCCCAGGGCAATTGGCCTACGAGCATCTGTTTTGTGTTATAGTAGAAAGGCTGATCCCCTTCTTCCATGGAGTCAGAAATACTAAGTGCAAACTGAACAAAGGAGTATATACTGAATGTGAAATAGGGAAAAATATTCTCACACAAGGTGAAAAACCTAGACAGGCTTTGTGGGTGTTTTATTTCTTAGTAAGGGAAGTTATATAGACCCAAGGCAACTTCATAAGTGGCTGAGTTCATGATCTCCCTTTTACAACAAAGCCCTGACCTCCAATGTGACTGTATTTGGAGACAGAACCTTTAGGGAGGTAATTAAGGTTAAATGAGATTGTAGAGGTGGGCCTTACTCCAATAGGACTGATATCTCGATAAGAAGAGACACCGAGGATAGGAATGTACAATGAAATTGACACAGCAAGAAAGTGGCCATCTGCAAACTAAGGAAGTGAAGTTTAAGGAGAGACCAAATTGGCCAACCATTTGATCTTGGACTTCCAGTTCTAGAATTGAAGCAATAAAATTCTGTTGTTTAAGCTGAAGTCTGTGGTATTTTGCTATAGTATTCCTAGCCAATTAATACACTTAGGAAGTTAAGATTTGTGAAAAATAGTATCCCCTTCACCCCACCCCCACATATATATTGTGTTAATGGTATTTATGGGTTAATGCTGACTCACACATAGAGAACATTATTTTTTTCTTTTTTTAATTAACTTATTTATTTCTGAAAGAGAGAGAAAGAGAGCAAGCTTGTGTACAAGAGAGGGAGGAGGGGCAGAGAGAGGGAGAGAGAGAGAGAGTCCCAAACAGTCTCTGCACTGTCAGTGCTGAGCCCTATCTGGGGCTCAAACTCACAGACCGTGAGATCATGACCTGAGCTGAAATCAGATATTAACTGACTGAGCCACCCAGCACCCTTTCTTTCTTTTTTTAATTTTTTTTTTTTTTTTTTTTAGAGAGAGAGAGAGCTATGGAGGGACAGAGAGAGAAAGGGACAAGAGGATCTGAAGCAGGCTCTGCGCTGACAGCAGGGAGCCCGAAGTGGGGCTGGAAGTCACAAACCTGAACCATGAGATAATGACCTGAGTTGGATGCTCAACCGACTGAACCACCCAGGTGCCCCTATCATTTTTTTTTTCTTTTAAAGAATATGTCATTTTCATTGCCTTTCCATTTCAAAATAAATTCCAACAAGAAATATATTAGATTATGTTTGCCACACTGTATTGAGGAAGATTGTCATGAAAATTGAGCCTGTATATCTTAACTCAGAGACTATAGTTTTCTCATTTTGACATCTCATAAATTAGCACAAATACCAACATACATTAACTACACAAATACATATTTGGTGAAACTCCACACAAAGCTAATTGGTAAGGAAAAGTGATAGCTTGTGTTTTGTAAAAAAAGAGATTCCATACCCATGGCATTTTGGATAGCCTCACTCCAAATATGTCTCTGAACAAAGTAATGACTATAATTAATGTAAAAGAAAAACTATTGAATGATATTCATTGCAAGGTACCTAAATGATTCAAAACAAAAGCAAAATAATAAAATAGTAATTTCTGATTCAAAGTTATAACCACTGTTAAATAAATAAGTTGGTAAACCACTGATATATTTAACATCTAAACATGTCTAAGTTTCCTAAATTTAATGAAAATGGTCAAATTTTGTAAAAATAATAAATAAATTTTAAGAATTACTAAGATTTTGGATGCCTGGGTGGCTCGGTTGGTTAAGTGTCCAACTTCAGGGGCGCCTTGGTGGCGCAGTCGGTTAAGCGTCCGACTTCAGCCAGGTCACGATCTCGCGGTCCGTGAGTTCGAGCCCCGCGTCAGGCTCTGGGCTGATGGCTCGGAGCCTGGAGCCTGTTTCCGATTCTGTGTCTCCCTCTCTCTCTGCTCCTCCCCCGTTCATGCTCTGTCTCTCTCTGTCCCAAAAATAAAAAACGTTGAAAAAAAAAAATTTAAAAAAAAAAAAAAAAAAGTGTCCAACTTCAGCTCAGCTCATGATGTCAGCATTTGTGGGTTTGAGCCCCGCGTTGGGCTTTGGGCTGACAGCTGGGAGCCTGGAGCCTGCTTTGGATTCTGTATCTCCCTCTCTCTGCCCCTCCCCCCTCATGCTCTGTCTCTTTCTGTCTCTCAAAAATAAATAAAGATTAAAAATATATATACAAAAAAAGAATTACTAAGATTTCGAAGATAAATTGTTACAGAGTTACAAAACAAAGTGAGCAGAATAACTGATTTATTTTGAAAATGTTGCTACTTACGTTAGAGCACAAAGAAATTTCTTAAGCCCTGCATTTAAAGTAGGAATGTTTAATGCATTTTGATTATAATTATTTCTTTGGTATACATAGTGTCAGGTCCAAATAAATCTTTTTTTTTTTTTAGTAGAAGTTTTGTTTCTGTTCTTTTTTTTAAATAAAATGTGTTCGATACACAGCTACATTATCAGTGTCACACTCTAAATCAATGTTGTACCAATGTTTGAGGCATGAGTGAGGTGGTAGACATTTTATAGTCTTAAAATTTTGAAAATAAATTAATTTAAGGTTATTTGATTATCTAATTCATGTAATAATCAGTTGAATATTTTGACTGTTTATGCTAAATAAAAGGTCTGAGGATAAAGAAGAAAATTAAAATTTCTTGTTTTTGTTGCTCACTATGTAGAATTTCTTTAGTATTAATTTATGAAAATGTTGAAATGTCTGAAGCTTTGCTATTATTATTTTAGGAATGCTTAGAAGAAATTCTGTTCCTGACATTGACTTATTTAGAAGACAAAAAATATTTTTATCTTTTTTTTTTGTCTATTGAATATTTGTAGCTGGCTGTTTCTTATGGTTCTGTTGAGACTGTAAATGTGATAAAAGAAATATGCTGTATCATCTCAGGGGAAAATTTAAAACTATGCAAATGAACATTTAAAGTTTAGTGTAATAACGAGATAACAGGAAAGGAAGATAATGGTTGAATGAAACAAAAGAAGGGAACGAAGGGGAAAAAAAAATGGCAAATTTGTTGACCAGTAGGAGAAAATAAAGAGGAAAGTAGAAAAAAAGTGAAAATAATTTTTCATGGTTTAAACTTTTATAATTATATTTTAATGTTAAAAAAAATTTAAGTGACATATGTTTTATAGACTTTCTGTCCTAAAAACAAAGACAGAATACTTGGGCGACCAGTGTTTTTGAAATAATGTGGTACTTAGACTCTCAGCATTTAAAGTAGACTCTAATTTTTGTCAAAAATACCAGAAGTACACCTAAAATCATCTGGATATTTATACAAAATATTCTTAATAGTGATTGCTTATCTCTTGATATGCCTTTATAATAGAATTTTAAGTGATTTTAATTTCTTTGCTATTATTCATTTTTTTTTCTGTCAGATTCTTCAAAAGGAGCACATTTAACTTTTCAGCCATGGATTTAAGCAGAATATCAAACTTTTGAAGCAAGAAACTTTTTATATTATTTTTTTACTCCCTAAATAAAATCTTCTCAAGGGTAGAGAACTTGTTTTTGATTGGAATTTCAGAAATGTTCCTTTAAACAACAGAAAAATTGACCAATCAAGACACGTACTACTTTTTAGGCAACTGTTGTCATTCTGTACCCTAACATCACAGCTAGGAGAAAAAGCATCAGAAAATGAGAATGAAGAAATTCTGCTTTCAATGAAAGAGGCCATAGAATTTCAGCAATAGGTTAGTGGTGCTGACTTATGTTCTATACCTGTCACAATCTAGTACAATCTGATTTCCAGTAACCCAGGAACTAAATATTCACAATCACTACCACCACCAACACCTACAAAATAGGAGGTGTGTTTGTGGGGATGTGGGTTTGTATCATACATACAAGAAACAGGAAACATAATATGAGTAGTGTCTTGTTCCTTGGGTTGCCATAACAAAATATCATAATTCAAGTGGCTTAAAAAACAGATTTTTTTTTTTCCTCACAGTTCTGAGGCTGGAAGGGTGAAATCAGGGATGCCTGTATGGTCAGGTTCTGGTGAAAGCTCCCTTCCTGGTGTATAAATGCTGCCATCTTGCTGTGGACCCACATGACAGAGGAAGAGAGCAAGCAAGCTCTGGTGTCAGTCTCTTTCTTTTAAGGCATTAACCCCATCAGGAGTGTGCCATCCTCATGACATCTTCTAAATCTAATTATCCCCCAAAAACTCAATCTCGAAATGCCATCATGAGGATTAGGGTTTCAACACGAATTTTGCAGAGACACAATTCAGTGTATTGCATCTAGAAACTAGAACTCCTAAACTCTCTATTTTTAATTTATTGAGGGACTTCCGAACTGTTTTCCACACTGCTATGCTATTTATATATATACATACATATATGTGTATATATATGTACATATATATACACATATATGTATGTATATGTATATATTAATTATATAAATTATTTATTATTTACATATACTATTTATATATATATATATAAATTGTGTATATATATATATATATATATATATATATATATAATATCCATTAAAGTGTGAGGTGATATCTCTCATAGTAGTTTTGATTTGTCTTTTCATGATAATTAATGATGAGTATTTTTTTATATATCTGTTAGGATTCAGCAATCCTACTTCTGTGTGTATATACATAATAATTGAAATCAGGTTCTTGAAGAGATATCTGCACTTTCATGTTCATTGGTGTTATTATTCACAATAGCCAAGATATGAAAACATTCACATCATCATCAAAAGACAAATAAAAGAAAAGTGTTATATACATACCATGGAATATTATTCAGCCTTAAAAAGGAAGAAATACTGCCATTTGAAGATAGCATGGAATAACTTGGAGGACATTAAGCTAACTGAGAAACCAATCATAGAAGAACAAATAAGTTACAACTCCACTTATATGAGGTAGCCAAACCAAAAGAAGAAAATGCGATAATGGTTGCCATAAGCTGAACTAGAGGTGGAAGGAAACTGGAGGGAGAAGGGGTAGTTGTTCAGTGGGTATAAGGCTTCAGTTATACTAAGTAAATACGTTCTAGAAATCTGTTGTACAACATAGAGCTCATAGTTAGCAATACAGTATTGTGCATTTTTTCAAAATTGTAAAAAGGGTAGATCTCATGTTGTGTTATTACCACACACACACGCACACGCACACACACACACACACACAGGGATACCCAAGGAAACTTGGGTAGTGTTGGATATGTCTATTACCTTGATTGTGGTGATAGTATCACAGGTGTTTGCATACTTCTAAACTCATCAACTTGTACAAATTAAATATGTGCAACTCTTTTTATATCAATTATACCTCAACAAAGCTGTTAAAAAAAAAAACAAAAAACTTCTAAACTGTTTATGTCCAGTGTCTTACAGTAAGGAATAAAGTGGTATGAAAATTAGTAGGTATGAAAAAAATGCCATGCCTATCTCTATTCCCTTGATACCTGTACTCTGCATTTTTAGAAGGTCATTCAAAATTCCAAGAGCCCAGATGCTACTGGTATCTGGAAAACAGAATAGAAGCAATCAAATCCATGCTCATTAGCCCATTGCTTCTCCTCTTTCACTAAAAATTTAGTGATTTATGCTCATAAACAAGATTTTAATTCTATAGTGTTCCAGCACCAGCTGGTGCCAAATTATCATGAATAATCATCTATAAAGCAGACTAAAATGTTGTCCTCCTCAGCTAACTGATCACAGCAAACTCCTCATAAACCATGGTGGTAGATTGAGGGTGACAGGCAGTGTAGCAGGAGTAGGTGTTCTGGGAGCTTGCTCTACAAGCTTGGGCAACTTACTTGGGCTTTCAGGACAGATTTGAGGCCATTGTCCTATATTACATTTTCAGTTGTTGGTACAAAGATGCTGTTCACACATTTATGACTTGGTGGATTACATAATGCCCATCACAAGTGCTCTCCTTAATACCCATCATTCATTTAGCCCATCCTCCACCCACCGCGCTCCATCAACCCTCAGTTTGTTCTCTATAGTTAAAAGTCTCCTATGGTTTGCCTCCCTCTCTCTCTCTTTTTTTTCCTTCCCCTATGTTCATCTGTTTTGTTTTTTAAATTCCACATATGAGTGAAATCATATTGTATTTGTCTTTCTCTATTTTACTTAGCATAGTACACTCTAGTGTAATATGTTTTTTCTCAAGTAAAAAGAGGCCACGTGAGTCTTGTGCCTCTTTTTAGTCCTAGGAAGTGCAATGGGAATCAGTTTTCCTTTTCACTTTGAAGGGGAAATCCTGTTATGATCCTGGCCAGGAAACACCAAAAAATTGTGAAGGGGAAAATAAAATTTAATAGGATTTATCTCCCTCTAGCAAGCATGCTTCTTGCCAAATGTTGGATGGTATCCACTATGCCTGTCCTGTCAACATGTTGTCATCAATGTGGTGGACCAACATAACGTCTTTTGAGATGTTGAGTTTATCTAGATTTCTCAAACCAAATTGTGAGCTAGAACTATATAAAGAGAAATACAATAGAGATTTACTGCTGTCATTACAAGTTGAAAGCCAACTGCTGCTGGTGTTTTCTACTTATTGGTAGAGAGCAAAATCTTTTGGCAGTTTGATAGCTGCATAATGGGTGCCATGGGCAATGCTAATTGCCTCTATAAAGAGACTACATCTGGAACAACAATTGGAGTCTTCATCAGATTTTATTGGTCATCTCCCATTACTGCCATGTTTCAGCTTCACAGGCCAAACAGACATGTTAAATAGAGTTGTGATAAGAATCCCGGAATCTCTGTACTTTCCCCAGGAGTGCAGCATTGCTTTTATTTTTCTCTTTTGGTAGGGAGGGGAAGATTTCAGGGCTAATCATTGGCTCCTCCTAACTACCCAACCCACTCTGAAAATGACTCAGACCAAACTGTCTTTATCACCTGATTATAAACCCTACCTTTGGTTGAAACCAGTGGTATTAAAGATCTGCAAAGATAAGCATGGTTTCAGAACAAGAGACCAGTTACATTTGTAAATTATACCAATAAATGTCAGTGTTTCATATTCATTTAGTGTGGGCTACCTGTAAGAATTAGTTTTGATCAAACAACTAAAATGTTTGAACTACTGGCTGCTCGAGGTAGCGGTCACACACCATACCAATTAAGTTGCTCCAATACAATCTATGATTTCCTTCCCTTTCTGAAATGTTGAGACTACATCTCCACATAAATTCCTCAAGTTATTTTGCCAATATAAAAGGTAAAAATAATGCAGTATTTGTCACCAGGATCGTAAGTTCAAGCCCCACATGAGGTGTAGAGATTACTTAATAAGTAAAACTTAAAAAAAAAAGAATTCACTTTATCTGCCTAGAGACTATAAATAGTAGGAATGGTGCAGTAAGGGGATTGGTACTCCATTCTAAAGCAGTTATCTCAGGAGAATGATTAAAAGGTTTCCATCAAAGTAGGAGTAGCAGTCAGGAAGGGCTCAGGGGATAGGGATACACAGAACTTATATCCAGATAAATTCACCTACATGGCTTCATTCCAATTCTCAGGCTCCACTTTTTCCCAATCAGTGGCCCAGCCTTCACATAAGAGAAAAACAAATGTATTAATTCAAAGCAGAATAAAACTCTGTATCTGATTTTGGCCTTTATTAGCCCTGATACTACTAAATATGGAAAATCTATTCTGAGCTTGCAGGTGTCTTTCCTTAAACTTTCCAGTGTTGTCAGAAGCAGCCCAGTCCATTTCCCACTTCTTATATTCATTTTTACCATAACACTCTATTGTAGCCATCACTCTATTCACTGAAGCCTTGTCTTTCTTATGACTTTTCTCACCATTGTTTTTCATGGACTACAGAAATGTCATCCTCCACTTGTAACTGCCAGACTATTTCATATCCAAGAAGGTCATGTAAAAAAAAAATCCCAGATTCCTATCCCTGGGCATCTGATTTCTCAACCACTTACAGTCAGGTCAAGTATAAGAAATAGAAACCACTCTACCAAGGTGATTATAAACAGGTACTCTCACAAATGATAAGCACTGAAGGAGCAGGTTCTTGGTTACCAGTAAGGAATAATGCCCAGATACCACAGTAGTCTCTTACTACCAATGAGAATAAGATCCATGATTTCAAGCATACACCTGTGAAAATGAAACTCAAGGAATGAAAATCCAGAATCAAGAAATTGCCACTAATAATGCCACAGATGTTTTTCAACACATTGGAAGCTGTATGAAGAGCCCTGCCTGAATGATGGCTACAGAAAATCTTCACATAGTTGCAACCCTATTTGCCACCAAAAGAAACAAAAATATCTAGGAAATTGGGTTTTACTTCATTTTTATCTTTAAAAACGCATACACGTGCTCTTAACTTATGGTTTGTTTATTTAAGTATATGTATTTACTTATACACCCAGAACCAAGGCTACAAGCAAGTATGGAAAGTAAAGTTGTAGCTTTCCCACCTCTCTAAAAAAAAGAGAAAGGAATGGAAATTGAGAAGGACAGAAGCACCTTTTTGATTAAACATCCAACTCTTGATTTCAGCTCCGGTCATGATCTCATGGTTAATGAGATCGAGCCCCAAGTGGGGCTCTGTACAGACAATGCAGAGCCTGCTTGGGATCCTCTGTCTCCCTCACTCCCTGCCCTTCCCTGCCCCCTCTGTCACTCTCACAATAAATAAATAAAAACATTTTAAAAATTTGAGAGCAATCCACAGTATCTACTTCACAGTTTAAGAATAAAAACTATATTGAATACAAACAAATAAACAAAAATTCAGACAGCTACATTTTCCAAGGAACCATTAAAAATTAAAATATTTTAATAATTGGCATTTTCAAGATAACTGCATAAATTTTCTACAATAGTGTTTTAGAGATTTAGTTTTGTGTCGGTTTTACTTGTGCCAGAGGAAACTGTAGTACAATTAATAAAGTTGTCTGGCTTTGAATTTAGAATTACATGTTATAAATTAGGCTATACATTTCCATTTCCTGTTCTCTGCATCATCTGTTTACATTCTTCGTTTCTGTTCTTGAGTTCTGAGCATAAACTTATAAATAGCCTATAAACAGTGTAAGAAATCAAATCCTATTCTAGTGTTGTCAGATTAGGTGTTTTCCCACTAGACTGAGAATAATTACTTAATTACAGCCTTAAATTTTAAATTTACTGAGTTATTTTGGTGTGCTCTAAGTTGCATCTTCAGTATATATTTTCCTTCACCTGAAATATTTCATTCTTTTTTGCTTTGTTACTCATAATACAGACTGTTTGTTGAAAAGAGTATGGACTTTAAAGTGAGATGGAATTTTTATTTTTTTAATATATGAAATTTATTGTCAAATTGGTTTCCATACAACACCCAGTGCTCATCCCAACAGGTGCCCTCCTCAATACCCATCACCCACCCTCCCCTCCCTTCCACCCCCCATCAACCCTCAGTTTGTTCTCAGTTTTTAAGAGTCTCTTATTCTTTGGCTCTCTCCCACTCTAACCTCTTTTTTTTTCTTCCCCTCCCCCATGGGTTCCTGTTAAGTGGAATTGAGTTTGAAACCCAGATCCACCCTTCTGAACATTATGACTTTAGTCAAGTGATTTCTTCTCTCTAAGCCACCTTCCACATTTGCTAAAAAGAATAGAACCATTGTGAGACATAAATGAGAGGGAGAATGTTTGTATTCATTCATTGTCTTGGAGTAAATGCTTAATCTGTAAATGTTTTATATCAGCTAATGTTAATTGAAATAGTGCTTTTCAAATTTTGTGCAGTCTCATTTATATTAATTGGGTATTTGTAGTTATTCATGAATTGTAATATTTAGCAAAGGTGTATTCCTTGGATATGCCTGGAACTGTGTACCAAGAATTGTGTGAGATAATGCAAAAACATCATCAGACAAATTTTCTCTGATCATGATATCTAAGGTAGACCTCTTTTTCTTTCAAACCAGGTAACTATTCTGTTGCCTTCTAAGCAGTATCACTATCTGAAAATACCTTCCTTTTCTTTATTGTTTGTCTTTATCTTTTTGATAAAATGTAAATTATGTGAGATCAAGAACATTATGAGTGTATTTCATCATTTATTGTTGAAGCTGAGAAAAGTCCCTAGTACAGTATTAGTACCCAATAAATATTTGCTAAATGAATAACATGAACAAAAAAGCAGTTTATTTATGGAATTTAGGTACTTGTGAGCCATACTTAGAGGTGGAAGACATCTAAAATTCAATGGGATAAGTACCATTAAAGTTGAAGTTTAATGGACTGAGAGCACATAGAATAAATACCAACTATACAGAGAAAAATTGCCACCATATCTAAGAAGTAAATAATGATTGCAGCAACCCTTGAAAAAGAGAGAGAACATTATGAGTGAGAAATGGAAATGAGTTCAATGTGACCAGATTGCAAGATGTATGGTTTGGGATAGAGCAATGTTGCAAGGATAAACTGAGGAAGAAAAACCTTAAAAGTTAGGTCATATATATGTGTGTGTGTGTATGTATATATATATATATACATACATACACACACACACACACACACACACACACATATATATATATATTCTTTAATATATATATATATTAGGAAGTGATAGCTTGGAATGAATAATGATGGCAGCAGTGGAGAAGAGTTGATAGATCTGATGGACGTTTAAGAGGTACAGTTCATAATCCTCAAGGATTGACTGGAGATTAGGATAAGAGAAAATTAATCAAGCATGATGCTTCTCATTTGGATACTGGGGTCAGTAGTGATCTCAATAAAGGAGACCAAAACAGTTTGGACACGTTAGATGCCATGTTTGCATTTGCACATGTTAAACTTTTGAGGTGTTTGTGGGACACATAATGAAGATATCTAATGAATACTCATGCCTGGGGAAAGAGATATCTGATTTGGCACCATTCCTTCATTTCATAAGGTAGCCATTCTTCTAGGGCACCTACCTGGGTGACTCAGTCGGTTATGTATTTGATTTCGGTTCAGGTCAGGATCTCATGGTTTGTGAGTTCAGGCCCTGCATCGGGCTCTGTGCTGACAGTGCTCAGAGTATGCTTGGTATTCTCTATCTCCCTCTCTATCTGATACCCCCCTCAAAATAAATAAGCTTAAAAAAAAGATAGCCATTGTTCTTGTTTTATGCTATGACACCTTATAAAATATGTCATACATGTATTTGAAATATAGGATACTTGGGGTGCCAGGGTGGCTCCATTGGTTAAGTGTCCAACTCTTGGTTTCAGCTCAGGTCATGATCTCACAGTTTGTGGGATCAAGCCCCATGTGGGTCTTTCAGCTGACAGCACAGAGCCTGCTTAGGATTCTCTCTCTACCTCTCTCTCTGCCCCTCCCACACCCATGCATGCATGTACTGTCTCTCAAAATAAAAATAAAATAAAAAACGAAAAAAAAGTAAAATAGAATAAAATAAAATAAAATAAAATAAAATAAAATAAAATAAAATAATAAAATAAAACATAAGATACTTAAGTAGTAATTTGTCACCTATTCAGGAAATTTGTACATACTGATGTAAATCTCACAGAGTGTGTTGGAAAAAAACTAATAACAATTATCTTCTTCCAAACCAGGAAGCCTCTCCAAAAAGATAGTAGAAAAAGCAGTTTTATTATTGAATAAGCATTAAACCAGAAGATAATGAACATCACAGATATGTATAGTTGAATATATAATGTTGATATAATGTGTGTGTATATATGTATACACTACAGTGTGAAACCAACCTTGATTTCCTGTGATAAATCCTGATTGGTCATGATGTGTAATCATTTTTATTTGTTGTTAT
This sequence comes from Panthera uncia, assembly GCF_023721935.1. Taxonomy (NCBI): domain Eukaryota; kingdom Metazoa; phylum Chordata; class Mammalia; order Carnivora; family Felidae; genus Panthera; species Panthera uncia. The sequence goes on along the minus strand of NW_026057582.1, from coordinate 54,080,470 downwards.
ATTTGCCTTGGTAATATCTTGTTAAGCATTTTGTATCTTATATCCATAATGGGTATTAGTTTTTAGTTTTCTTAAAGACTATCTGGTATTGGTATCAAGGTAATACTGGCCTCATAATAGTTATGAGTGTTCCTTCTTTATTTTCTAAAAGAGTTGGTGAAAAACAGGTGATTTTATAATTCTCTTTAATTCAGTTTTGATGTTTTGCTTCTTTCTGAGAACTTTGTGTGTCATCTAAAATGACTATTTTAGGGGCGCCTGGGTGGCTCAGTCGGTTGAGCAGCCGACTTCGGCTCAGGTCATGATTTCACGGTCCGTGAGTTCGAGCCCCGCGTCGGGCTCTGTGCTGAGAGCTCAGAGCCTGGAGCCTGTTTCAGATTCTGTGTCTCCCTCTCTCTGACCCTCCCCTGTTCATGCTCTGTCTCTCTCTGTCTCAAAAATAAATAAATGTTAAAAAAAATTAAAAAAAAATAAAATGACTATTTTATTGGCGTAAAGTTTTTGTATATTCCCTTATAGTTTTTTATATTTTTATAATTTTTTAGTGATTCTACTCCTCCTTTTATTCTTGACTTTGTCAATCTGTATTTTTTTTTTCATTTGCTTGATGATCCTCAGTAAAGTTTGTCAACTGTTGGTATTTTCAAAGAAACAACTTTTATTTCCATTGATTTCTCTATTGTATTTGTTATCTATTTCATTGATTTCTGCTTTAATCTTCATTATTTTCTTCTTTTGATTCACTTGATTTAGTTTGCTCTTCTTTTTTTTAGTTTCTTAAGATAGAACTTAGGTTTAAATCAATAAACCTAAAAATATCATTTTTTGATAAAGGCATTAAAAGCTGTACATTTTCTATTTGCGGTCTTTGGATGAAATGTTTATAAAAATGGCCACGATAATACTTCTCTCCCCTAAGTGCACACTCCCTTGTAATGTGCCTTTACCACTTCATCTACAGTGAGGTGTAATATATTTTCCTATCTTTTATATCTGGCTTTTCACTTTCATTTGCTTTGAACAATGGAATATAGAGTGTGTGGTGTTGCTCAAGTTGCAGAACCTTGGCCTTAAAAGACTTAAGTTCTTATTCTCATTCTGTATGAACATTTCCATGAGACCACCTTGTAAAAAAAGCTAGAGCTAGCTTGCTAGGGATGAATGCTCTGTAGAGAATAAAGGAGCTGCAGTTGACAGCCAGAATCAACTGACAGTTATATATGTGTAACCATCTGAGACCATCCAGCCACAGTAGAGTGGCCAGGTGTCTGAAGTTGCAAAAGTGATCCCAGGTGAAACCAACAAAAGAACTACCCAGTTAAGCCCAGACAAAAGTGCTGACCCACAGCATTATAGACAAATAAACAGCTGTCTTTTTAAAGTTTTAAGTGGTCTCTTATGCAGCAATAGGTAACTGCAAACGGCATATTACTTTAAGTCTCTGGTACTCAGTTTTCTTATCTGTAATATTTGAGAAATAAATCGGTCGTGGGTCAATGTTTACACAATGCTTTGATCAGTGACTGATAGCAAATATTCTATACATAAATGAAACAGACAGCATCTGGGAAATTTAGGCAAAATAGAAAACTATTATCTCACATCAAAGACTGAGTGCATCTAGAGGCGCCTGAGTGCCCCAGTCAGTTTGGCGTCCGACTTCCGCTCAGGTCATGATCTCTGGGTTCATGGGTTCGAGCCCCGTGTCGGGCTCTGTGCTGACAGCTCAGAGCCTGGAGCCTCCTTCAGATTCTGTGTCTCCCTCTCTCTGCCCCTCCCCCACTCATGCTCTGTCTCTCTCAAAAAGTAAATAAACATTAAAATTTTTTTTTAAAAATGCATCTGGACCTAAGAGATAACTAGAACACAAAAAGTTAAAGCCTCCAGGACTCCCTTTCATTCCTGTCTCTGCTTCTTGGCATCATATTGTCCCAAACAGTTGGTTTCATATAGCTACAAATATGGTTGCCAGCATGATTTGTATGGTACAGAAATCTCAGCTATGCAAAGAAAGCATTTCCTGAATATTCTTTTTCAAGGTACTACACAAATCATTTTAGAATTTGTGAATGATTAAAATATCAAATGCCAGCTTTCAAGAATAACTAACATTAAATATGCAACACATTATCATCTTGCTTTGCATACAACATTGAATATTATATAATTAATATACTTAGATAAATTTTACTTATAAGTTTTGTGTTGAGTGTAATCAAAGATTGTTTAATTAAAATATAAAACCATGAAAGAGTTATACTGGAATTAGAGAATTTACAAAGTTAAATTTAAGTATGCAAAATATCATTATACAAGTATTGTAGAAAAATATAAATAATTATGTCTGCTTGGAATATTAATTTAAGACAAATATGGTTAAATTATTGAATTCTGTAGACTATTTACCATCCAATTACACATTGGGAAAACACATAAAGAAAAAGAGGAGGAAATTTCAACGAGTGTGTGTGTGTGTGTGTGTGTGTTTATGTATATACATAGTGTGTGTGTATTGTGTGTGTATATATATATATACATACATCGTAACTACAATGGTTAGATAATCCAAGAACACAGTTAAAAAGGATAAAATAAAGATTTGAATATGGACTATACAGCACAGAAATAATTTATAATTTTCCTGGTTTTGGCCTTCTCCCTCTTCCTGCTATAACTAATTATATCAAGAAAAACCTGTGCAAGAAAGTCTTAATCAAACACTTCATAAAGGAAGGTGCTCACATGACCAATCAGCACATAAAAAATGATAAACATCATTAGTTACCAAAAATGAAAAAAAAAAAAAAAACCCACAATGATGTAACACTACACATACACTAGAATGGTAATTCAAAAAGATTGACAACAATAGATGATGATAAGTTTTTAGAGCAGCTGAGACTCACAAATTGCCAACAGAAACATACAACTACTTAAAAAAAAAGTTTCACACTTTCTTAAAACTATGACCCATAGGGGCGCCTGGGTGGCGCAGTCGGTTAAGCGTCCGACTTCAGCCAGGTCACGATCTCGCGGTCCGTGAGTTCGAGCCCCGCGTCAGGCTCAGGGCTGATGGCTCGGAGCCTGGAGCCTGTTTCCGATTCTGTGTCTCCCTCTCTCTCTGCCTCCCCCCCGTTCATGCTCTGTCTCTCTCTGTCCCAAAAATAAATTAAAAAAAAAAAAAAAACGTTGAAAAAAAAAATTAAAAAAAAAAAACTATGACCCATAAATTTCACTTTAGTTATTTATGAAAAAGCAAAAATAAAAACAAGACCACAAAAGCCTTAAATAAGACTTTTTTTGTAGTAGTTTTATTTAAAATAGGCGAAATAACCAATAGGTATTCATCAACAGAAGAATAAAGAAAAGAAACTGTGACATATTCATAAAAGAAGATACTTCTCAGCAATAAAAAGGGACAAACTATTGATATATGCAACACTATAGCTATTGTGGTGAGAAATAGAATGGAACAAAAGAAAGTACAGCTTGCCAGAACCCAATCCCAATCGGGTTGGCAATACAAATCTATGATGACAGAAATAATATCTGGGAGTCAGAAGTGCAGAGGTTTTACTTGAATAGGCGTAGGTACAGGAACAACAGGAAGTCCACATCTTGGTAAGAGTATGTGTTACATGGCCGTGTGCAGTTTTCAAAACTCATTGAACTATAGACTTAACTGTACATTTTATCATATTTATATCTTATTAAATTAATTATTGTGGAAAAAAGACAACAGCATCAAATTTATGATAATAACAACTAGAACTGGTACTAGATTAAATTTACCTCTAGGTTGATATTAATTCTTGGAGACTTCATTGACCATTGTCAAAATGACTAGCATGATTATATACAGGAATGCTTCCTCATTCCTGTTAGGTGACATCAGTTCTTAGATGGAAGTTCTCAAGAAAGCAGGATAAGAGAGTAGACACTTTGCATGTCTACAAATAAATCAACATAGATGCTATTTCATTAGCATTATGCTTTCTATATTCAGAATGTTCTCGCAATTAAATTTTGGAAAGATTTATAAATGATTATTTGCACTATTACAATGATAGAATTAAATAGAAAAACTTTGATGTGATATTTCTGTTTAAAGCCAATCTATGATGGGGAATGCCTGGGGGGCTCAGTTGGGTAAGCATCCGACTTCTGCTCAGGTCATTATCTTACAGGTTTTTGGGTTCAAACCCCACATTAGGTTCTATTCTGACAGCTCAGAGCCTGGCTCCTGCTTTGGATTCTCTCTTCCTCTATCTCTGCCCCTCACCTACTCATGCGCTGTCTGTCTCTCTCTCAAAAATAATAAACAAAACATTTTAAAAAATTGAAAAATAAAATAAAGCCTGTCTGTGATGTTACAATATTCTCATCAGTTTGCTCTACTTAGTATGTTACCTACTTGTTAAATCAGTAAATAATTTATGATATTTCTCCTGTACTTTATCTTATCATTGTGTTTCATTGGTATCCAATTTTATTCATAACTATATTATTGCATAAAATGTTAAAGTTCTAAATATCTCAAAGCACTGATCAAGTGTTATGAATATAAGGGTATTCAATAATTATTAAATTTATTAGTTGAAATGTAATTGATTCATTCGTAGACACATATATATGTGGCAGTCTGACTACTGAAAGAGATGCAGTTAATGTCTTTTATATATGCCATATAGTTTGAAATATTGAAATAAACCAGTTGTATTTTGTTTATGATACCTGGGAAGCAACCATAAGATTTTAGACTTTGTTATATAGGAGATAAACTTAGGGATGAAAATCTCCTGTATTTTAAGTGGTTCATTAAGCCCACCACTAGACTGCAAATTGAAAATAGCATCAGTGAACAACCTCCTGATGTAAAATAATCTGAAATCCATGATAGCAAAGATAACAGGTTTCTGTTATCAGTAAATGCATAACAAAGGTATGGAAGATAAACTGATAGCAGCAGATGTAAACTACAAAAAAAATTGTTCTTATGGGTACTTGATTTAACATTATACCATTTTACAAAGAGCATGATTCAAAGTGATCATATTTCAGATTCTAGGAGAGTTAATAAGACTCTACTTTTGTCTCTTAAAATATACAGTTATATAAGTTGTTCCTTTGTCATTATTATTTTTATTTCTTTCTATAAATAGAGTGCTTGTATCCAAAAAAGTGCTATCAATACAGAAGAGGGAAAATAAAACTCTTGCTTTTATCTGCTGTCTAAAGTTATCCCTGTTGGCAGTTGTATTTTAATATGTTTCCAGTTTATACCTGGAAATTTTAATGAAGGATGCAGTAAGAATAACAACTATACACCCACTCCCCGCCCCCCCCCCACAAACACACTAATACACACTAATACAGATATCCGTATGTATGGTTTCAGATATGTATCAGTTTGTCTGCTGAAGGGGGATGTATTTTTTTCTCTGGGTGAAAAATATATTCACATACTTAGTGATTGCTGACGAGCAGAGGAGACAATTATTTATAAACAGCCAAGATGCCTTCCTAGAAGACAAGAACAAAGACCTCATTACCTTTCTCCTGAAATTTGTATTTCTTTAAACATGGAATGGTGAACCACTCTGCTCAATAGAGCAATGAGTCCCTGATATAAAAACTACCATATGAAAGTAAAAGAAATGAAATGTGTGGACTTGATCCTGCAGAAACAGACTGGCAGTCATGAATGTGAAACTACATTTACAATGTGGTTGACACAGGAATCTAGTATGGTCCAATCTTCCTTGTGGAAATTTAAACTTAAATAGCAACCAGCCAGATTCTATATGTAATATCCTCACCTGATCATACTACTATATGGCTGATGAGAAGAATCTTTTCCCTTCTCTTACAATTTGGAAGACTGTAAAGGTAGCAATCATTTACAGTAGTTGCTTGTGAGCAGGAGACTGCTGCAGTCTCTTTGCCTGGAGGAGAAACAATGTGTCCTAGGGGGAACAGAGGTAGCACTGGCCACCCACCAGTGAAGAATTTCTTGGGACATCTGTTCAGCTGCTTCCAAGGCAGGTGACATGGCACAACTGGTAGTTGTAAAATACTCCAGGTTCAAACCTGGGAGAAAGTATGCCGAATTTTTTGAATAAGAATCAGAATTCAGGTGTTTTCTTGAGTCGGCATAGGAAGGGGAAAGCCAGGATGAGAAGAGAACATTATAGGATAAATGAGACTGGAAACCATTTGTAAACATGCTTTGGAACTCAAACTGGTATTGTAGAATGCATCTATCACTGATAAGTTAATAGAAGCTTCCTAATTTCCTACAGTATACATTTGATGTAACCTATCTTCTCCAACAGATGCCTAGAAAGATCATATGATTTTTCATAATTCAAAAAATATGATTAGAGAACACTGTAAACATTGTAAACTCAACCAAGCACTTAGTTTAATGAGTATCAGGCAATAATCAAATAAAAGCTAGCTGCTTTTTTAGATCAAAACTGTTACTGGAGTATAAGTGGTAATAATATTTACCACAAGTCACAGCTAAAATCACAGAAGTTTATGTCCTACAACTAAGAAAGATAAAGCAGAAGTTAAAATGATTTTTAAAAGTTAACCTCAAAGTCATTGGAAAATAAGCTGTTACACTTAATTAGGAGAAAAACCTTGCCATAAAATGCCTATCTTCCTTTAGCTACATGATATGTGTGCTAATTAATAATCAAAGTACAGCCTGAAGGAACTTTGGTACAGTAATTTGTTAAAGTAAAAGTGGAATTTGAAATGTGCTGTCAGTTCTAATTGAGTTATGACAAAATCCCCAGGATTAAGATTTTTCAAAAATAACAGTTCAAATTTAAAAGGAATCTTTTAAGAAGAAAGTTAAACTGACTGGAGAGTAGTCTAATAAAATATATTCTAGAACTTAGTTTAAGCCATTGTTATCAACAGGAAATGTTTTTGCTTTTGTTTTTGTTTTTTTGTTTTTTTCTTCAGGAAAATCATTATGAGTTAGTGGCAAATAATGGAATAAGGTAAAGCCATGGCAGTGGTAGTCACTCATCTGAAGAATCTCTCTCTTCCTCAATGGACAGATAAGCTGAAGTACTTCTGGCATTTGTCTGAGTATTGTCTGGGATGCTGCCGACAGGTGCCTTTGTATAGATAATTCAACTGCATAAATATTATTTTGTACTTAGGATTACCCTGAGTGAGGTCATGATTTTTTTTAAAAGAGTATAAGATATTCATTCAAGAGAGTATATTGAGAAAAACACCTTACAAATATAAGCCATTTGTTAATATATACATACACATATATATATATGTATATATATATATGTATGTGTATATATATATATATATATATACACACACATATATATATATGTATGTCCTGTCTGAATTGGTGGTTAGATTTGTTAGAGTAGGTTAGAATTTTGGGTGGTCTCATAGTCAATAAGGTAAGACATGAATGAAGCCTGGAAAGGTGGAAACTATGTGCATATTGAAACAGTGGGATTATGCAAATCACTGGATAAAAACATTCACCATAAAGAGAAAATGAGTAGAACTTGTGAGATAAGTCTCTTGACCTGATGAACACTTCTAAAATTCAGAAAAGTGAAAAATAACTTTTGAAAAGTTATTTTAAAATTTTTTAAAAGTCATTCTCAGCAACGTCCCAATGCAATGGAAGAGTTCTGAAAAAACTCATGTGTATAAAATACTAATAATTTTATTTCCAACCTTCCTTGATATTAGTTTAAAACTAAATATTGAACACAGTCTCCAATATGGACCTTAATGAACTCCATCTCTTGGTATTCATTTTCCTCTTTAATCCTCTCCCACATCAAATCCAGCTGATCTGTGTAATCAACCAGGGTATTGAAAAATGATGTGTGATTCTGAGACTAGGTAATCAAAGGCATTATGGCCACCTTGTGGTCTAAGAAATCTCTTACTCTGGGGGGATATCATGAAGACATTCAAGCATCCCTACAGATAGGCATATGTCACAGTGGAACTGTGACCATGTGCTAGGAGCCACTGAGGACCTGAAGCTTACTCATAAACAGCCATATATGAAACCACTCTTGGAATTGGATTCCCCAGCCCAGTCAAGCCCTCTATTGACTGTAACCTCTGGTGACATGGAGATTGCAACCTTCTAAGAGATCCTGAGATAGAACCACCCACCTAAGCCATTCCAAAATACCTGTTCCTCAGAAACAATGAGATATAAATATTGTTTAAACTGCTAAATTATGGAGTGATTTGTTATGCAGCAATATGTAGCAAATGAAAAAGCCTTAATCTTAAACATTAGTGGCAAATGAATGTGAAAATGATAAGGAAAGGCCAACTCTCTATGTTTAATCTACTAAATATTTTACTTTCTGGTAATCAATTACCTTTTTCCTCATTAAAATATTCTAAGGGCTAATGAATTTAGGCAAGTACAAATGTACATAAGAGTACTTATGTTACATTATGCATCTTCTCCTATTAGCACAAATGTTCCCTTGTGTAGATTGAAGAGAAGAAATTTAAACAAGGAATTATTTTTATACTTTTAAAAAAAATTTTAACATTTATTTTTTTTGAGAGACAGAATAGAGCACAAGCTGAGGAGGAGCAGAGAGAGAGGGAGACACAGAATCCGAAGCAGGCTCCAGGCTCTGAGCTGTCAGCACAGAGCCCTACGCTGGGCTCAAACCCAGGAACCGTGAAATCATGACTTGAGCCGAAGTCGGATGCTGAACCCACTGAGCCACCCAGGCACTCCAACAAGGAATTATTTTTAAAAAGTTATCTAATACAAAAATCAGAGATATCAATGATCTTTTATCAATACGGTGAACACATTCCCAGAGCGCCTGTACCACTCTTTTATGCTGTCTTGGCTATCTTGGCTAAGTTAAAGTTCATTGATCATAGGTAAACGCTAACCTAATGCTTTTAAACGACTCCAATTCCGAACTAGTTTAATTGTCACCTTTGTGTAAATATGAATATTCTTTATCCTGAGACAGAATAATGCACTGCTTGAGCAGGTGGCAAAACTCTGGAGGGGATGAAAATATGCTTAACTCAGAAACTATTTTACTTATTAAAATTCTCCTTCACTGACATTTATTGTAATTTCATCAGAATAACTGCAGTGTTGACAAGTTTTAAATAACATAGAATCCACTATTAGAGGTTTTGAGATTCTGAATAGAAAATTAAAACATTGCAAGTTTTACAGGGAGTTTTCATGTTTTACTTCAAAGTCTTATTCATTTAATCAACCTGATTCTTAGTTGTGAGGGAGGAGACCTGCTTTCAATTATACATCAGTTTTGATTATGTGCTTTCACATAGAAGGATAATAAGAAGATAAGTAAAATAATCTCTCCCCAAATGTAGACAGAACAGCCATTCTTCCTTACCTACAGAGAAAAAAAAATCTCCAGGAAAAATTAAGAGTGCTATCACATCCCTTTTTCTACTTCACAGCTTTTCACATTCCATATCAAAATAAGTTTAATGTTGGGACACCTGGGTGGCTCAGTTGGTTGAATGACTGAGTCTTGATTTTGGCTTGAGTCATGATCCCAGGGTCGTGGGGTTGAGGTGGGGTGTGGAGTCCCACATCGAGCTCCATACTGAGTGTGGATCCTGCTTTGGATGCTTTTTCTCTTTCCCTGTGCCCCTCTCCACTGCTCACAATGTCTCTCTCTCTCAAAATACAAAAATAAAACATAAGTTTAGTGTTCTGCAGTTGTTGTTTTCAGTAGGCTCCATAATATTCCTTTAATATCTTTTATATAAGAAAGATAAGAGGCATATAATATTTTGGAATCCCCAATATTCCATCTCCCAAGTGTAAGAACAAAAATTGGTGACAGGACATTACTCCTGTTCCATCCTTTTCTAATCTGAAATCTTTTGCTTCAGAAGGTTCTGAGTTATGTGTCTGGTTGCATAACAGCATTTAAATTCACCAATTAATGATTAAGTAGAAATGTACATATTTATGCCTATAACCACTTTGAGTCATGAGAAAGAATTAATTTATGCATATTTAGATACCTTTCAATAAGGTATCTTTGTGAATAGATGAGTTAGTATATACACATCCCATTTAGAACTTAGTACACATTTCAAATTTTTCATTCAGTTTATGTGTTTCTTATGGGTAAGTGCACAAATAAATAGAAGTTATAATAGGTGTGTCCATAATACCTTTTACAGAAAATTAAGGAATATAAGCGACATTAAATTAATTATCAAATATATTCAAATTTTCTCTTAAGTATCTTGGATAATATAAGCATCAATGGATTGGGCTAAGAGAAAAATGTAGATCTTATATTCATGAACAAAATACTAATTTTAGAATCAATCAGCTAATCAAATCAAGTCAATGTCCTGCTAACACATGACAAGGAGAGAAGACCTTTTAATGAAAATGTAAATGACATTGGAAAATAACAATTAATCAGAAATGAAAATATTATAAAAACCCAGTCATCATCATACATTTTAAGTCACTACCTACTCTGCATTCTTGCTCAGCATACCTTTACTTTTAGTAAATCTCTCCTGTAATTGTAATCTAGTGTAATCATATACTTACAACAATTAGAAAACTCATGCAAGTTTTTTAAAGCTGTGTTGTATATCAAGTATACGTATTTGTATTCTTCAATAAGAAATCAGAAGCTGGCATCAATAAAAATTAAATATAGACTTATCTGAGCTCCCCTAAATGAACACAACTACCATCTATTTGGCTCTACTTTAACAAGAAGAAGAAATGCTTGAGGGAACAATATAAGTGATATAACTAAAAAACAAATAATCATAGGGGCTAATGAATTGCTTTATTGGTTACACATATACTAAATGATGAGATAAATGCCATGTCACTTATTTAAATCTATCGGTTCACAGAATATTTAGAAAATAAGTTTTTGTACTTCAAATGTTTTTTATATAGTTAAAAGGCAAGATCAAGAGTACTAAACTTTTTACAATGGAAATGAAATCAGTCATTACTGAAAGGCAGCTTCATCCCATAAAGCTAACTGCAATCACAAAGGGGGACAGAGAGGAGAAAAGGAGAAAGAACGCTATCACTAAATAAATGACAATATTGTAGTAGGTTCCAAATTCAAAGATGTCTTAAATATTCGGAACCATCATTCTATTACATGATATGCAAGCAATATGAAAAGGTAACCCAATTACTATTGCATTTGTCTCAGTGCCAAATTTTACTAGAGACAAAGAAAGTTGAAAACTAAAATTTTGGGCTGAGAGTTGCAGAAATTGGTATTCATTACATGCAATTGGCATAACATGATAAATTGTTAGACATTTTTCATTTCCATTACTTTTAGATATTAAAGGAAAAAGTTTCCCACCTACAATGCTATTAAAGTTTGAGTATTTGTCATCTACTCATTAAAAAATATACATTTTAAGGTCATTTCACATCTAAAGAGGTGAAATACAAGCTGGTGATATATTTCAGAGGGCACAATTTTTTTCATAAGCAATTTTTGTATAGAAGTATTTTTTAGTTGCTAGTTCATTTTTACGGAAAGGAGATAAAGCAAAAAACGATAAAAATTATGACCACTGATTCACAATATAGCCTATTTATCAGTTAAAAGAATGAAGAACATTTTGTCTACAGTAATACAAATGATCCTTCTATCATATGTATAAAGTGGAGTCTGTACCTCTACATATTGCAGCACAAACTTGTCTTAAATTTTATTCAATTATTTGACAGTTATCAATAATTTGGTAGGTGTGGGTTTATTACATAACACAATAATTCAGGCCTCCAAAGTTACCACCACAAAATTAAAGTATTATTATAATGCTTGTGTAATAGTTGACATTATTATGGAATCGTAAAACTTGAAATTGTTTGTATTCAAGCATTTCTCATTGTTATCCATTTGTGGGGATACATTTTAAGAAATATAAATTGAAGCCTAGTGACATCAGAAAAGTGGCCAAATAAGATGTCTCTTGCATGTATCCCTGTACCCACACAACAATCATTTGTTATCCATTTATGTACAAAAGTGCTTTTGTGGGAGCTTTGGAGTCCAGGCAGGATTGTGAAACCCTGGTGTAGTCCCAGACTGAGGAGAGTTGTTTTGAGAAGTCAGGCTTGCAACCAAGTGGCTAACAAGCCCACTGTGGTCCCAGCTGCAGACGTAGAAAAACTCTCTACCCTTGAGAACTCTGCTGCAGCTCTCTTTGGCTTTGTCTGTCACCAGCACCATATGCCAAAGGACCTGGGAGAAGTCACGCCCATCAATGCTTTGGGTAATAAACATGTGGAACTCGGTCCTGGCTGTGGTTCCTGATGTGGCCTGTGAGCTGGCTCTAGACCCTCCCAGCCTCTGTCCAGAAGCCTCTGAAGGTAAGCCTGCCAAACTTGGCAGACTGTAGATTCTGCAAGGGTCTTGTAACTGAGCCAGACCATCCCATTTGTAGTCATGAATAGTCCTGCTAGCATACAGACACCATAGGAGATGCCTTTGTCTGTGCCCCCAGAGATTCTAAAAGGACCCTATGCCAGGTATCAGCTCCCTCCAGGCACAGTTCATCAGCAGGACTGTTGGCACAGGGATCAGGCTGGGCAAACTGCTGCCTCCACTTCTAGACCTGAAAGAGTCCGAGGGCTCCAACTTTCACACAGCCACAATCAGCCAGTCTGCCGAAAGTCCGGAGGTTCTGGGGTCCCAGTGAGAGCCATTCCTGTCTGCAGTCCTAGAGATCTTGAAAAGACTCTGTTTTCAGTTCCGGCCCCTCCCAGCCACATTCTACAAGAAGTCCTGCTGCACAGGTACCAGGTAGAAGACACATCTGCACCTCAGAAGATCTTGGAAGTGCCTTATACTCAGCTCCAACCACTCTAGCCACAATCAGGATGCAATCCAGCCTTCCTGGGTACTGGTAGGAGACACACACATCTGTGCCTCTAAAGCCAGATATACAGACCTCAGTCTTGGTTGTGTAACTTGGAACAGCCCTGAGGTTAGATTCCAACCCCTCACAGCCATGGTCCAGAACGAGTCCTGCCCACCCAGGAATCCCTCCAGTGACCAAGCAGCAGTCCTCCCCAGGGACCTGGTGGGAGCCACACCTGCCTCATATGTAGTAATAGGTCCACTGTCTGAGGACCCAAATGAGGACGCTGAAGTGAACCCTTATCCCAGGGCCACTCACTTCACAAGGTAATGGAGGCCGTCCCATCTATCCAGGAAGCAGGCAAGATCCACATCTACCTGAACCCCTAGAAATAAGCCTGCCAACCCCACATCCTATTTCCCACCTAGCAATAGTCATATTTATCTCTAACTTAGCAGGACTGCAATTCTGGAAATATTCTTATCAAACCAGGAAACTGGAAAAGGCCTTTACCTTCTAAAACTAGTCTGTAAAAACTGGAAGAGATACTTGCTAATTCAAATGTACGGATACCACAGGCTACCCAGATCTTAAGAATCAGGCAAATATGATACCATAAAGAAAAGTAATTAAGATCCAGTAACTGACCCCAAAGAAATGTAGAGCTCCAATTTGCCCAACAAAATTTCAAAATAATCATCTCAAAGAAACTAATAAAATGCAAGAGAACAGATAGATAACTAAATGTAATCAGGAATGCAATGCAAAATGAGAAGTTTAATGGAAACCATAGAAAAACAAACAAATCCTGGAGCTGAAGAATACAAAGATGGAACTGAAAATTTCAATAGAGAACTTCAAGAACAGACTTGATTATGCAGAAGAAAGAATCAGCAATCTTGAAGACAGATTATTTGAAATTATCCAGTTAGAGGAACAAAAATGAAAAAGAAAAGAGTAAAGAAAGACTATGTGAATGAATAACGTGAACAACATCAAGTGAATGAATAATTCAGGTGGATTCTTTTATCACATTTTGCATTCCATCCTAAAATCCCCAAACTCCTAAGTGATTTTTTAATTGCATATATTAGGGTTGTATCTTTGTTCTGTAAAGTTCTGTGGATTCTTGACACGTACTTAATATCTTGTATTCACCATTATAATGTCGGACAGAACAGTTTTTCTGTTCTGCTTCTACTCAGTTCTCCATATCACTCCCACACAAATCTTGCCAAACATTTTTTTTTAACCATTGATATAGACTTGCCTTTTACAGAATGCTTTGTAATTGGAAGCATACAGTATGCTTCTAAGGTAGGCTTTCTGCACTTACCAATATATGCATTTTAAGATTCATCAATGTCTTCTGTGGCTTGTTAGCTTTTTTCTTAATAATAGAAAGATATTCTGCTGAATAGATATATCACAGTTGTGTATATAGTCACCTGTTGAAGGGTTGATTCCAGGTTTGGTGGTTATTAATAAAACTTCTACATACATTTTCATATATATTTTATGTGCTGATAAGTTTTAGAATCAATTAAGTAAATACCTTGGAGTTTGCAGATCATATGGTGAATATTGTATAGTTTCCTAGGGCTGCCATAATAATTAGCATAAACTTGAAATCTTAAAAGATCAAAACTTATTCTCTCTTAGTACTGGAGACCAGAAGTCTAAAGTCAAGCTTTCAGCAGAATTGGTTCCTTTTGGAAACTCTGAGAATCTGTTCTATTCTACTCTCCTATCTCATAGTACCTGCTGACAAATCTTTGAGCTTGTCTCAAAGCTTGACATGCTTTGAGTTGTAGTTACATCACTCCAATTTCTTCCTCTATCTTCACAGGCTTTCTCCTAAAGATATCTCAGTGTCTTTTCCTTTTGTGTTTCTTATAAGACATTTGTAATTGGATATAGGGCCCGCACTAAATCAGGATGACCTCATCTTAAGATCATTAATGTAATACACCTACAAAGGACCTATTTCCAAACAAGGTCATGTTATCAGGTATAAGGGATTTGGACTAGAATACATTCTTTCTCATCCTGCACTATATATTTAAGAAGTTATTATTTTAAAATCTTTCTTAGATCTCCATCCCATCTTCAAAATACATCCAGTCCATCCCAATATACCCTAAATTCCCAAAATATTACAATATCAACTCTAATATCTTGTATAAATAACATCACCTCAAAAAGCCTAAATCTCATCTGCTGAGTTGTCTTAAATCATATGAATCAGACTGGGTGAGACTTTGCATATGATCCATCTTGGGGAAAAATTTCTTTTCCATCTATGAAATTAAAAAACTGATAAAAAGGTTACTATCTTTCAAAATACAATGATGGGGCAGGCATAACATGATAAACCTTTTTATTCCAAGAGGGAAACAGCAGACATATTATTCATAGTGTAGAAGAGGCATAAAACAAAGATGAAAGTAATAATTGAGGAAAAGAACAAAGGAGTAAAGGAGGAACTCTAGAAACTAAAACAACAACATCAACAACCGAACAGGCAACCAGATGAACTTGGGACAAGAATGAGTTTATTGTGGTGAATAATAGCACCTTACTATAAAATAAAACTCAAAACAATCTATGCATAGCCAATATAGATAAAATTAAATATACTTGGCTGTATGTCTTACAGTGATATGATGTTCAGAATGATTATACCAATGTAAACCTAACTTTGATATGTGTAGGAGTACAAGCAGATCTCAAAGTATGCAATTTAATTGAAGCTTGTGTGTAACCTTCAATGTCTACTTACTTAAAGATGTCAGTTTTAACTAACAAATGCTGTGGAATTTTTTTTATGTTAAATCTTCCCACAGAGGAATGTTTAACAGGTTCCTGTGTGCTGTACACATTCCTATGTCTTTTTAAGTGAACCATCTATTTCTTCATGAAAAGAAGAGAAATTTTTAACAGTCTCATTATTATGGATTAAAAGTAGGATTTCTGGCTGGTTAAAATGGAGAAAAATCTCAGAATAAATTAGGGCTGTCATTAAGTTTTTATACATTGGAAAAATGGGAAAAAAAAAACCCAGGTGCTTTTATGATAAGAATATCTTGCCCATCGAGCAGGAACAGTTGTCTTCTGAAATTAGTAACATACAAACAGGCACATGTGACATTCAAACACATTATCCTAAGACTGGGAGCTAAATTGTGTGTTATCTTTAAAATTGTTATAGGAGAAGCACTTGTTTTCTGTATTCCTTGTTATCCTTGTACATTTTTTTTGTGGTTGTTTTTTTTTTTTTTACAAGCTGTGTCAGAATTATTAGTAAATAAGCACCTTACTCTCTAACAAAGGGTGAATGCTCACCAACAATCAACACAATTGGTAAATATGTTATTTTTGTACAGCTTTGCAAGTGAAATTTGATTTAAAGTTTCATAATGTAACAAATATATGATACCTTGGCATTGCTAATATGCTTCTGTACATAGGTTCTTGATGATGATATTTTAGAATGTAAAACCAGAAGCAAATGTATGAAAAAGTGTATTTTTTGTACTATGTTATGTTTAAAACTTTCTCAAAATATGTAGAATTGGAGTTTGAAGTTGATATTAACATTCCTTCCTATAAATTTCAACAAGAGAAGAGAAAACACAATATTCCTATTTAAAGCAATCAAAACCAAACAGCAACATAATAAAGAAAATTACTCATAATATTTCTGCATATGAATGTTTTTTATAAAGAAAATATTGACATATCCAGATTAAAATTTTCTTGATTTAGATGGGGTAAAAAAGGAAAGCAAGTTATTTTGATATGTTTTGATACCCTGATTATTTCTTCTCCTTTATAAGTTCTCCTGACTCTAATGTTTTGCATTTGGTTTTTCTCCTCCCCTGCTACTTGTACAGGGAGAAAATCATAGTTTTCCATAATTTTGTGACAGCAGAGGAAAGAAGCATCCACACAGAATGATGCTTTTGTGTACTGGTTCCATATCGTATCCTGTGTGACTGAGTGGTTTGAGCTGCTGTGGGATAGAAAAGGCTGAGACAAGCTAAAGGCCTTGGCTGCTTTAACCCTTGATCTGGTCATTGGTTTGCTTAGGGCCCTATAGCCCTCTATAAAGACTTCTGCAACATCTTACGTCTCCTTTTTCCCAAGCCCTGTAAGCCTCTTTTGATAGTCTCTTTACAGCCCCTGGCCCAGGATTTCTATGCCACATTCTCAGCTGTAGAATCATCTCATCTCCTACTAGGGTGGGTGGTGGCAATTTAAGGACTTTATCATTCTTGCTGACAGGCTTTTGATTAGGCTGACCTCTGTCACATGTTAAGAAATCATGTGTGCTGATGAAATACAAGAAAATTTCGTGAAGTTTGGGACTATGGAATAATCTGTCTCTTTTCGTATTCATTCTGTTCCACCCTCTCTCCTTACTGAGACCACCCTGCGTTAGTGTAAGGCCTCCCCATTGAGAGGTTTCCACCCACAGTCCCAAATGGAAAGCAAGGTTTCCAGAGCTTTCCCAGGCATTTCCCTCCACCTATCAATATACCAAACACTTCCCTCGATTTATCAGCATAGCAAGGGTTCTATCTTAATTTAAAGCTTTCCTGTCCCACCTCAGACTCTTTGTTATTGTTATTCTTCCTTCCACAATCCCTGGATCAGCAAAATTCTTAATTTGCTATGAATCTTTGAATATCTTCTTGTACTATGAAGTAGTTTTTAATCTGGTAATGTAGGTCTCACTCTTGATATGTTAGTATATGTTAAAGGATAAATTTATGTTTTTCTTCTAAAAAAAATTGACCAGGCTTTGCAGACTATTGTGTAGCTGAAAAATTATGGAATCCAAATTTTATGTTTTTTTAAATCTGTTTTTGCTTTGAGTTCTAATTTCTCACCATGTCGCCCCCAGCCCAAAAAGAGCATATTCCATTTGTCTGGAGAAAGAGAAACTTTGTAGAAACTTTGGTGAAATAGAACGTTGTGTACAAAAAACAAAACAAAACAAAACAAAAACAAAAAACAAAAACAAACCTAAAAAAAAAAAAAACCTGCAAAAATAGAGAGTTACCTCTCTACACATATGTCTACACAGATATAATACTTGCCAAGGGGATTACTAATGTTAAGAATGATAATATAGATCACAACTGTTTTTCTAGGAAGCCAAAATTAATCTAGAAAGAGATTCCTATCAGGCATGCCAAATAACTAGCTTGCAGTTCAGTGAATGTTAGAGAAAAGAGTAGCTCCTCCTTTTTTTCTATCATTTTCTTAGATACAAGTCACAAAACATTATATATGAAGAAGTTAAGGTGCTAAAACCCACTTTTATCACTAATATTCTTCTAAGGCTGTTTTCATGTCAGGAGAGTTACTACGACTTTTTTTTTCCCCCAAGCATCTTCAATGATTATTCTTTTGACATCTTTCCAAGTATTCACCCACACAGTGTACATTTCTCTGTGTGTACTGAGATTTTCCAAATGCCACACAAAAGTATTAAACATAACCATAAGTAATGCGGTTGACACAAAAACAATTGCTTTTTTTTTTTTAGTTTGTTATTGCATAGTAAGTTCATATGGCATAGATTCAAGTATTTGTTCTAATACTATCTGTTTGACTTTGAGCCACAAAAGTTAGCCTCCTGGATCCTCAGTTATTTTACATTAAAAAACAATAATTATACTACTGTATCTTATATGTGGTTGTTCAAAAATTATATGAAATGATGGATGCAGAGGAAATTTTACTGTAACTGAGAATGTCTTAATAGTCTGTTGAACTGGATTTTCTTTTATTTCACTATTAGTAACTGTCACTTGGAAGGAATACAAGGTAGGACATTCCAGTTAAATTTATTTTTGTTACCTTAGACTTATCATCCCCTTATGTCTAGATATTTTGTGATACAGATTTGACACAGATATGCTAGAATAATTTCTCATTTACTTACACTTGGCAAATATTATCAGTATTTATCCATGTAATTAATGGCATTGCTGAGTATGAGCTGAGGAGAGGATTCTATGGCTAGAGACTGTCCTACAGTTTGATGATAATATGTTTTTGGTAGTACTACTGATTAGTTTTCTTGACCATATTTAACTGATTTTTTGCTTAGATATTATTATTAACCAGAGAAACAGAAAAGTGAGTGATATGAAAGAAGAAAAAGAAACAAGAAAGAAAATTAGTTTGTTATTGTTGTTTAACCTGCAACTGTAGGAAAGTTGAAGTTGGAAGAGGAAATAAAATTAATCTGTAATTTACAGAAACTATTTGGAGTTTTAATATTTAATAATTTGTAAGGATTAAGATATTAAATTTTTTAACTGTGTGAGGAGGCATGCAGGGAGGTTTCTGGTTTCAGCTCCAACATATAAAGAGCTTAGAAGTTACCACTTTTACCCTAACAAGAAACACTAAAAATCAATGACTTTTCTTGGAACCTTCAGGTACTGAGATTGCAGGGCAAACTTTTACCCCAAATCTAGAGACACAAGTGAACATAGAAAATCAAAGCTGAAATCTGCTTAGTAAAATTAATTTTTTGAAATATAAAATGTGTTATACACCACAAGCAAATAAGATCTATTCCATTAATGCAATTCTTTCAACATTAAATGTAAGAAATGTAACCTAGGATATCAACCGACTAAAAAAGAAACCTGTAGGAATATACTTATTGAGGCAGAAAAGCATTTGACAAAATCCAATCCTCATTCTTGATAAATTATCCCTGCAAAGTAGGAAGAGAGAGTAATCTCACAACTTGGTAAAGGGCATCTATCAAAACTCTACATATCCCATTATAGTTTGAGTTTACAGACTGGAGAATTTTTATTAAATTCAGAAAAAAATGCAAGGATGTTTTCTCTAACTATTCCTTATCTTCATCATACTCAAAGGCCTAGAAATTATACAGACTAGAAAATGAAGTAATTGTTTTGTAGATGACATGATTGTTTATAT
Source organism: Panthera uncia (assembly GCF_023721935.1). NCBI lineage: Eukaryota > Metazoa > Chordata > Mammalia > Carnivora > Felidae > Panthera > Panthera uncia. Next base: position 54,060,586 of record NW_026057582.1, on the reverse strand, counting down.
AGAAAACTCCCAAAGAATCTACCCCTACCCCCAAAGAAAAGAAAGAAAGAAAGAAAGAAAGAAAGAAAGAAAAAGAAAAAATAGATTTATACAAATCAATGTATAAAGTCATTACATATTATGTATACCAATATTGAGCACTTGATAATTTAAAACATCATATAAAAGACCCATAAAATAGTGAAGTATAAATCTAAAAGAAATATGTACAGGATACATATGCAAAAATCTATAAAATACATGAAAGTAATAAAAAATTCTAAATAGAAAAATAGCCCATGTTCATGCATTAAAACTCAATATTGAAAATGTCATTCTTTCCTAACTTAATTAATACATTGAACTCAATACCAATCAGGATCCAAGTGACCTATTTTGTAGACTTCTAAAATCTCATTCTAAAGTGGACAAAAAATAGCTAACAAGGGTAGCTAGGATAGCTAACGAGGGTAGCTGGGATAACCAACAATTAGACAAAACAAGAATAAAATTGAAGGACTCAGGATATCCGATTTCAAGACCTACTGTAAAGTTACAGTATACAAACAATGTGGTATTAGCAAGATAACAGAAACCTAGATTAATGGAAGAGAATAGAAAGCCAAGAAATAAGATTGTAGTGATAGAGAAGTGACACTGTGAATTTGTCAAAATCCATAGAACATTACAGCACAAAGAATGAACCTTAACATATGAAATTAAAGTATATATTTAGGAGACTGAGATATCACAGAATGGAATGCATTCTTGACAAATGAATCTGTTTACAGATGTATGAACAACCTCACTGAAAAGCATGAGAGAAGAAGATGCTGATCTAAGTATCTTTGGAAATGAATACAGTCTGTAAGACTCAAGGAAACATAAACTGAATATAAGCACTGTACTCTAGTTGATAAAATTCCTTCTCATGGGGGTATTGATGAACAATTCTGAAAATACTGTTCAGATATGCTGGAATTAAATACTTAAGTCAAAGAATCATAGATGGTGAAGGCCAGTTTTTTCACTGTTGTACTCTGAGGTTATAGACAAACAAGAGGAATAAACCACACATGATCCATGGATTAGAATCAAGACATCATTATGAATCTATGTTTAATTTATTATCAATACAGGTAAAGACAAATACACATAATTCATATATTTGTGTATATGTACACTCATGGGTTACACATGTATTTTTTTTTTCCCTGTCAATTGAGAGGATCTAGAACCAATGGCCCCTAGTAGTAATTAACTTATCTATTTTGCAGACCTTGGTTTCAATACATTTTTCAATTAAAGGAGCCACAGCTGTTTGAAGAAAAAAGCTGATTCTCAGAATGAGGTAATAAATATGACTGATGAGCCTGAGGCACCTTGTAGTGCCAAAAACAAACAAATAAACAAACAAAACAAAACAAAAAAGGAACATGATGAAAAACAGAAAACATGCACACACACGTTGATGGGGGTATTTAAAAGGGACATACTAAACTCTCAATTAACAAAGCTAAACCAATCAATAAAAAATATTATTCAATTATAACTTAAAATAATAAATTGATACTTCTGTGATTATACTTATTTAGCTAAATGGTTGAATAAATGAATATTACGAGAAAGAGACAAATATTTTATGCAAAAGAATTCTGAATAATCCACATGGATACTCCAACTTCATGATTGCGATGCTTGACTCTCTGCTTCTTCAATATGGGTTGTACATAAGGACTTCTTTCCAGAGTACAGTATGGAAAGGGGGAAAATGTAACTTTATTGTGTTGAAGCTTGACAAATACTATTTCATTCAGGGGATCAAAGTTAACATCAATAGTGATTGCATGTTAATATTGTGTTCCATCCCTGTTATGATGTGACCAAATGAAACCCCAAAAACCAAAAACACCATTCTACTTCTATTATTGTTCTACCAAAACAACAATAACAACAAAAAACCTAGTCTAATCATTAGTAAGCAGAAAAAAAAAAAAATAAGAGAGGTGCATCATACAAAATAGGATCCAACACTCCTCAAAACTGTCAAATTTGGGGGGCCTGGTGGCTCAGTCAGCACACAGTCTGCTTCAGATCCTCTGTCCCCCTCTCTTTCCATTTCCTGCTTGCATGTGCTTTCTCTCGCTCTCTCAAAAATAAACATTAAAAGGGGCGCCTGGGTGGCTCAGTTGGTTGAGTCTCCGATTTAGGCTTAGGTCATGATCTCGCGGTCTGTGAGTTTGAGCCCGTGTTGGGCTCTGTGCTGACAGCTCAGAGCCTCGAGCTTCTTTGGATTCTGTGTCGTCCTCTCTCTCTGCCCCTCTCCCGCTCATGCTCTGTCTCTCTGTCTGTCAAAAATAAATAAACATTTAAAAGTTTTAAAAGTAAACATTAAAAAAATTTTCAAGTTCATCAAAAACAAGGAAAGTCGGACAAAATATCAGCCAATAGGAAACCAAAGAGACATACAACCAAATGTAACATAGTATCCTGCATGGGATCAGAATCCTAGGACAGAAAAGAAATACTGGGTTAAAAACTAAGGAAATCTCAAGTATGGACTTTAGTTAATAATAATGTATCAATACTGGTTCATTTGTTATGTCAAATATACTACACTAATATAAAATGTTAATAGGAGATACTGGGTATGGGTATGTGAGAACTTTCTGCATGTCTTCACAACTTTTCTGTAAACCTGAATCTATTCTAAATGAAATATTTACTTAAAAATAAAATTAAAACAAAAAAAAACACAGCTTCTCCTTTCAGGCAGAAATACTGGACACATATGAGTTTCACCCGTGAAAACTTATTGAAACTAAAATGTAAAAATACACAAGAATCAATTCATAACAACAAATCTCTTCAAATTACAAATTAGATGGAACATTTTTATTAGGTGGAATTTATAGAAAGTTACTGCTTAATATAGGTTATGAAGGTCTGTAACAGGTGTTGTAATACAATCCTCACCTATAACTGAAAATGCTCTTGGATCTGATTCAGCAAGTATAAAATTATGTAAGGGTAAAAGTTAGGATTGAAAACACAGCTCACATCTAATTCCTTTCTTCCACTGATTCATTATGCAAAATTGAGGCAATTAGCAGTTACATCAAGGAAAAATAGCAGCCAATTTTTCTTCAATAAAACTGATTAGAGAGTTTGGAGAAATCCAAGGATCTGCTGGGTATTTTGTTTCCTAGAAACAAAATTCTGGTCCACTTCCTTACAGGAGCATCTCAACTAAGGCATCATAAATTGAAGTATAGGAATCGATATATCCCATTCTATCATGCTTTGAGCTCCCAGTCAAATTCTGACCTATAGTAGTAATTAATGACTATTGTAAATCTCTCTCTTTATTGTTTGGCTTTCAAGAAGCAAAAGATAGGGGCACCTGGATGTCTCACTTGGTTAAATGTCAGACTCTTGATTTTGGCTCAGGTCATGATCTCATGGGGTTTGAGTGATGGAGTCCCAAAGCAAGCTCTGTGCTAATAGCGTGGATCCTGCTTGGGATTCTCTGTCTCCCTCCCTCTCTGCCCTCCCCCACTTGTGTGCTCGCTCTCTCTCTCTCTCTCTCTCTCTCAAAATAAATACATTAACATTAAGAAAAAGGAAGAAGAAAATGTTAGGACTGCACTTTATCAACTCCTTGTGGTTGAATGTGGCCCCTGTAACTGATTGTGGACAATGAGCAGCCCATTCCAGGCTGGGGCATTTAACCGTGGCAGAAGAGTCCCTAATACTCTTTTTCCACGAGGACCAACAAAAGTCCAGAGAGTACCTGCTGTGGCAGAATAGGTTCCAAAGTGAGAGCAATTTAAAACAGAGCATAGATCCAAATCCGAGATGGAAGTTCGACATGAAGAAGAAATAGACTTTTGTAAAGCCACTATAATTAAGGGATTGTTTGATAGTACAGTATAATTTAGCTTACTCCTCTTGATGCAACATCTACTGAAAAAATATGTCAAGAAACATTCCTAGTGATCAGACAGCACAGAAAACCCAATCAAGTATCCAATCCTTCTTTCTTAAATATAAATTGTATGACAATAATTTGGCATGTGTAAGAAAAAAAAAACATCAAAAGGAAGATAATTTCAACACTAAATAAAAAAAATATATAAGTAATTTAGTCAGCAGTGTAAGAAAAGGAGAGAAAACAATACAAATAAAAACCCCTGAGAAATATACTGGAAAATAATCAGAGAAATTACATCCTTAAAATAACAAAAATGATGCTATTAAAAATAACATAAATAATATGAAAAAGTCTCTTGAGATTAAAACTATGATTGCCACTTCTACCACAAAAAATGTTGGAAAACTTAAAAATATGTTCAGATAATCTTATAGCCTATCTAGCAAACATGGCAAAAGAATCAAATATACAAGAAAATTTAAGAGACAAAGATGTTCAATCTACATTTGATCATTATAATAATATTAAAAAATCTCAGAAGGAGTCTATTTTTACATTAAAATTGCATTTCAAATCTAAGTGTTTTATTTTACTCTCTTCAACTTTAATAACTCTTACCTTGCTCAGTACCATTTTTTTGACATAGAGAACTTTTTCTATTTCTTTTCTTTCTTTTTTTTATTTTTAATAATACATGTCGATTTGGTTTAGAAAACATGTTTATAAACAAGGACAAATAGGTCCTCTGTGGAATCAGACAAAAACATTCAATGTGTTTTTTCTTCTTTCTTTAACCAGTTTGGAAATAATGCCAAATTAAAAAAAATTACTAAAAGGTAAAGAAAAAGGAAGAAGAAATTAAATTAAATTATGAAATTAAGGGGCGCCTGGGTGGCGCAGTCGGTTAAGCGTCCGACTTCAGCCAGGTCACGATCTCGCGGTCCGTGAGTTCGAGCCCCGCGTCAGGCTCTGGGCTGATGGCTCGGAGCCTGGAGCCTGTTTCCAATTCTGTGTCTCCCTCTCTCTCTGCCCCTCCCCCGTTCATGCTCTGTCTCTCTCTGTCCCAAAAATAAATTAAAAACGTTGAAAAAAAAAATTAAAAAAAAAAAAGAAATTAAAATTACGTGAAACTTACTTGACTAATAAATTTTACCAGATATGTCGGGGCACTTGGATAGCTCAGTCGGTTAAGTGTCCATCTCTTGACTTTGGCTCAGGTCATGATCTCAGGGTTTGTGGGTTTGAGCCCCATGTCAGTCTCTGCACTGGGAGTGCAGAGCCTGTTTGCAATTCTCTCTCTCTCTCTCTCTCTCTCTCTCTTTCTCTCTCTCTCTCTCTCTCTCTCCCTCCACCTCCTCCTCCTCCTCCTCCTCTTCCTCCTCCTCTGCCCCTCCCCTGCTCATGCACTCTCTCTGCCTCTCTCTCCAAAAATAAATACATACATTTAAAATAAAATACTAAATATATTGAGTTGGCATATTCAGAACAAAGGCTATTTATCAGAAGGAGGAAGGAATATAGATACCTGGGCAATGGGCCCCAAACAAATGCATCTTTATTACCTTTATCTAAATTAAATCATTTATGCTTAAATGAGTAGTTTTAACTCCAAATATATTTTGCACATGTGAATTATCTCTGAGAATGTTATTTGTGTTATAAATCTTACCTCTAGAAATCAGGAATATGGTGACATAACTGTAACAATAGTGGCCATAATATGGATGCTGTACTGTATACATTTTAATATTGAAAGACATATTTACCTGCCATTTGTCACCATGCTAACTTTCCATCCTTCTGACTCTTTAATACTAGCCTTGGCAGGTACTAGAAGGCTCATTGAGATTTCCTGTGGTTTATGACCCAAGTTGACAACTGTGACTTCTTTGTGGCGTTCTGATGGTTATGTCATATAAGAATCACCTTATATCATTTGAGAAGCTGCTGACACAGAGCACCGGTTTGATGGATGACCTGAGCTGCTGCTATTCCCTCAGAGGTAAGCAGCAAGTACAGGAAGTTATTGGAGGAAGATAGAGTGAGAGAGAGAAAGAGAAAGCAATGTGCATTACATGTAGACTGACAAAATGATTTGCTTAGAGTTCCAAGCTGGCATAGCTGAGAACAGTAGTGAGGAAAAAATGTCTCATCAATATTTAAATAGCTGATCATATAACCAACTGACAGTCCATTTGTAAGTGCAAATTATAAAGCAGAGCCATAAGCTATGGGGCCATTCTGACCTAACTTACACTATTCACATTTTAGGTTTATATAAACACAAAATAAAGGCAAAATCATAAACCTCCTTATTTATACTCATGATTCTCCAAGTATGGTCCCCAGAAGTGGCATTGGTGTTGAGAACTTGCTAGAAGAACAAATTTTCAGAACTTGCTCCAGACCTACTGACTCAGAAACTCTAGGGTGAGGCTAGAAATCTGTGCTTTAGATTAAAACCTCTTGGACTGGTTTTCGTTATTTTCTGTCCTCCTACACCACAGTTATATGGCATCATACTTCTACCTTACAGTGACAAATGAAGACACACTCAACTTTTCCCCAGAGAAAGACACATAGTTCCACTAGTTAATGTCCCCAGGTGATTCTGATGCAAGGTTGCTGTCCTGAAATTCCCAAACATGCAATAGCTATGTGTACACATCTTTAATTTCCTTTAAAGGATTTGCATAACATAATTAATTTATAAGAAGATAAAATAACACAAGCAAGATTACATTAATCCAATTCTACTGTATGTGTATGCATAAGTACACACATGATATGCGATGTTGCAAGTAATTGTTTTAGCAATATAGTTATCACATAGAAATATGGTCATAGAGCCACAGATTGGAAAATTACTTAGAAAACACATACCATGTTTAGAGTAGATTAACTTCTCCATAATCAAGATGATAATCATTGAATAAAATGCCTTGCATGTGTTTATCTAATTTGTAATATAGCATTCCTGGTAATAGAAAGTTCACTATTGGCTCAGTGGACTGATAGCCAATACTCCAGTGGCGGGGAAAACAAAAGTCAGCTACATTGAAAAACACAGGAGGGGCTTTAAAGGCATCTGAGAACTGTGGAAGGAATGGGAACCCGACACATAAAAATTCTAAAAGCAGAACCATTCTTAGGTGAGCAAAGAATTACCAGTGAAAACTTTCCTTTAGGGCATTTGCTGATTCTGGTGGAGAACTCTGAGCCTCTGGTAGAAAAAAAAGACTGATAGAGCTTTCGTTAGTTCTTCTAGGCTGAAAAACTGGAAAGTGCCTGAAATGTATGGTTAGTTTTCCTGCAGAATAAGGCTAAGTTCTGAGCAATGTAAAGAATGGGCGACTAGACCAGAAGCTTCCACAAGACCAGGTAAACTCTCCTGCAGTCTTTCAGTGTCCAATGAACAAAGTTTGATGGAGTTAAGAGATGGTAGAGGGGAACAGAACAGGCAGGAAGATTTCCTCAAGCATTATGATGGCTTTCCAGTATTACTGAGTTTTTTTCAGGAGAACAGAAAACAACCCAGGAACGTTGAGGAGAAAGAGATTTCATATAGTGAATGAGAGGCTTATAAAACTGTTGAAAGAGCTGGAGGCATAAAGATTAGAGACACACTCATTAAAGTTTAGGAAATCAAACTGGGAGTTGCCTCCAGTGATCCCAGCTGCCTGTGGCATGAAAATGTGTAATCCATAGGAAGATGATGTAGAGGCTGCTGGCAAAACCTTAATTCTTCCATATGTCAAAGCCCATTTGCTGGAGTACCACTGCTGGAGCTGTAACAGCTTCCCTTTGTCCACTACACCCCACATTATACATATGCGTCTTGTTGGTAAGTCCTTGTAAATATACTGGCAAAAGGGTCTTGGAAATGTAGTCTCTGGTCTTCCAACCCCTATGATACTGCCGAGTTCCTAAAAAGGAAGAAAAATGGTGTTGAAATGTAAACAGACTCTGGGAATATCCACCTCTTGGACTGGTTTTCGTTCTTATCCATCCTCCTAGAATGCAATTATACATCATATTTCTGCCTTAAAATATATAATTGTCCCCTTTTATGAATGAAGATGTGTTTACCTTTTCTCCAACGGGGAAAGGCACATACTTCCACTTAACAATATTTTGCCTAGATATCCCTATAACTTGTATCCATTTTGGGACAGTATAATTTTTCTTCCAGTGCAGTCATAATCTCACTGGAATATTATGTAATCTAATGAGTAAATAAATATATTAAAATAAATGACATATATATGTACTAATTTATTTTATCTGTAATACATAGTAAGATATAAATGCAACCATAACTAATACTCTTTATATAAAGTAGTAGAGATAGAGAATAGAGGAAAAATGATTAATGAACTCAAATATTACATAACCAAGCAAGGAAAATAGAAAACGAGTCATATTTGCTACAGTTCTTATTTCTATAATTGTTCATAAGGTATATGTACCTCCTACTATTTTTACTACCCATTCCATATTCTTTCTCCACAAGCAGAAATGCCTGGGTGAGTTTCTAACGTAGCAGGACATTTCAAGTTCATTCTTGTATAGTATAAATGAGACTTTAGTGGTCCTGCTTGTGTTTGCTTTGGTTTGCCAATTATTTTTTACCACTCGATGGAGATATAGCGCCTGCGAATGGACGCATGGCAAGTGAACTTTTGGAACTTTTACATAATCCTGGTCATTGTTATCACCTGCCCTCCAAAAAGCTGAGTGGCTTGTGAAGTATCAATAGGCCAATGGTCTCCAATTATGGAATCCATCTGCTTCAACTCAAGCGAGATCTAGCTGCTGTTGGATGAGGATTGACAAGTTGACTAATGGGGCTCAGGAAGCACATCCTCCTTATAATCCCATCCACCACTGTAACTTCTCCTTAGAGTACCTAACTAAAGGTACTGAAAGGCTTAAAAAATCCAACAATTTGGCATCTTTCATGTCTGAAAATTTTGCTCATATATAATTAATTGTTGGAGAACACACACATATATATATATATATATATAAATATATGTATCATAACTTTTCCACATGCAGTCCCTTTTTTGAAGCATTTAGAAAGTTACCTCCCTGATTCTTAGTGACTTTACAGCCTCACCAACATTGGAAACTAAGTTCACCTATCCATTTACTTAACTTTGGTGACCTGGAATCATAGACACACTCAAGCAAGAACATTATGGGATTTCACAATAGTTAGTGCTTACATTTAAGTCCAGATTCTCTAAAACTAGTTTCCAGGTTGACTCTAACCCTTAGGAGAGCAATCTTTGTACTCTTACATTCCGCTAGGATTTCATGAGATCTTGAAGCTTTGCTTGGACCCTATCATATGTACCCACATGCTGGTTGAATCAGTGGTGGGTGATTAATTGGAGTCAGTAATAGATGAGAAGGAGATCCCATTGATGTGGACATTGTCCTAAAACTGCTTTGTATTGTAATGAAGTGATTCAAATTTCTATATGTTTTGAATATTCATTAAAAATAAAATAAAATTATATCCAAGTAATTGACCACCTAGAAAATGTTTCAAATAATTCACTGAGAAAGCAAACCATACAGTGATTTTTTAATAACCCAAATAATTATTTTAATATAATTCAAAATATTGTTTAGCTCACATTTACTGGGGTTTTTAAAAATACTTAAATCCTTGGGGCGCCTGGGTGGCGCAGTCGGTTAAGCGTCCGACTTCAGCCAGGTCACGATCTCGCGGTCCGTGAGTTCGAGCCCCGCGTCAGGCTCTGGACTGATGGCTCGGAGCCTGGAGCCTGTTTCCGATTCTGTGTCTCCCTCTCTCTCTGCCCCTCCCCCGTTCATGCTCTGTCTCTCTCTGTCCCAAAAATAAATAAAAAACGTTGAAAAAAAAAATTTAAAAAAAATACTTAAATCCTTTTTAGTAATAATTAAATTTAACTGCCTTAATTCAGGACACTTATGCTCTATGACTTTTTTCTATGGAGAATTTTGAAGTAAACTATTATGAAATATTTGATAACTAAAATCTGAATTCTATTTCTCACCCTATCATGGTTCTTTTATCCTATAATAAAGAAGTAGTATTTAAAAATCAAGACATTTAAGTCTTATCATAAATGAAACTTCAAAATTAAATATATTTGTCTAGTGAAAAAATAGTGGTAGGAAACTAATTAAGAAAAACTAAACTTCAAGTCAAGTACTATAGTATGACTGCTGTATTTCCATTTAAATGTTAATGCACACTGCTATACTTAGAAGTGTTTAGTATTAAAATGATCTACACTCTGATTATGGGAGAAATTTTACAATTATATATGTTATTACTATGGATGCCATCTTATCTTCTTAGTGACTGGACGAAAATATCTTTCTAAAAAGAGATGTGCCTTTACTAAAGCTGTTTTATTTTCTCTCTTCCTTCAAAATACCAGGCCTTGATGAAATAGACTTCTCTGTATGGAGTGAAGTGCCACTTGTCAGTGGAAATAGTGTCAATTCTGCTTGCTAAAGAAGATATAAGAAGCCAAAAGTGGGAGGTAGGTAGAAATAAAAAGGCAAACAAACAAACACACAAAGGCAGTACCTAGTGGTTTGGAAGGAGACTTGGGACAAAGAAAGCAAAAACACAACTACCAGTTTCTACTGAAAACTTTTGTTGCATGTACTATAACCTCTCCTATGATTGCAGCCCCTAATCTTCTGAATTTCTTTGTAATCAAAGTATGCCTTTCAGTATTGTATTCCTTTTGGAAAATGGTGTTGAGGCTGTTTTCTGTCAAGCTTGCATTAGATTTTACAAAGGCTACCCACTGTATATTGAGTCACTGTTCTTTTTAGAAAAGAGAAAAATTGCATTTTTTAAAATATTGCTTAATATTTATTTATTTTTGAGACAGAGGGAGACAGATTGTGAGCGGGGGAAGAGAGAGAGGGAGACACAGAATCTTAAATGGGCTCCAGGCTCCAAGCCATAAGCGCAGAGCCCGATGTGGAGCTAGAACTCACAAACCATGAGATTGTGACCTGAGCTGAAGTCGGACGCTTAACCCACAAAGCCACTCCAGCTCCCCAGAAAAATTGCATTTCAAAATAAATAACAAACAAGCAAACAAATTAATATCATTTTGATATCTAAGAAGCAAAGAGAGAAGATGGAGCATTAGCATAGATATATGATGATTAATCTAATAATGAGATATCAATACTTGGCGAAATTCCAAGCACACATTATTATCTCTTTGATGTTAGAAAATAACAGGCAGTTGTGGAAATGTAATTGCTCTGGCAATCAAAAGTTCAGGTTTCAAATTTTGAACACATACTAGCTCTGTGACCTTGAGCAAACTGAGCATGTTTCTGGGTTTCTTCACAACATTGAAATCATTATACAATCCATGTAACCCTTTCAGAGTTGTTTTGAAAAATAAATGATAAAATATCTGAAATTATTTGGCAAAACTAAAAAAGCACCTTTTGCTATGGAATTCTTAGAGAAAGTGACATCGTACGTCATAGGTGAGATGTTACAATTAGGACAAATTACACAAACAGTATGCTTTAGAATCAAATGTCATGTATTTCACCTTCATTAATTTGTGCTTTTCTATAAAATGAAAAGTGTCTGCCAACAAAGAAAGTCTCAGTGGAATTTGAAATAGAGAGTTCTACAATTGACATGGTTTTTCTTTAACAATAATTTGATAGATAAGCCTGCATTTTCTTATATGTGAAATATGGGGGGACGGTGCATGAACCTTGGGCTGAATAGTGTTAAAGTGTATAAAGTACAAGTAGAATTTGTAGCCCACTGGATGGATTCAACAGATCTTGGTTATTATTATTATGTTTTGCCTACTTAATCAAATTTGTAAAGGTCATCCTAAGAAAATTATCAATCAAAGTAAGATTGTGAAAAATTATACATTGCATTAAAATTATTAAGTTCATCATAAGTTAAAATTTACTTTAACAGAGATCTACTATGCTAACTGTATATTTTGATCTATTATTAAAAGAAGTGTTAATAGAAACTTTGTGGACATAGCAGTTGCAATTTGAATCAGTACAAGTAGAAATAAAGTTATTTCTCATTCAATAAAACTTATTATAATTGTCATCAAAAATTAATTTTTGTTCCTAATTCAGACTGGTCTCTCCCTAAGGTAGTCTAGTTTGGGGAACTGTACTTTCTAAAGGATCAGTCAGCATCTTCACTGTGAAATTTTAAGACAAATAATGTCCAATAGCCTAGGTTTATCAAAATTTAACTAGTTCTCAATTCCATTTCTTGGCTATCATTACAACCTCAGGATCAAGCAACAGGCCCCACTCTCTGCCACGGTGTGCTTTTGTTATCCAAGAAGGTTGCTAAGCAATTTGTTCGCAGTTCAAAGTGCCACAAATTGTGGTGTCTTTTGCCTTTTGCTCAAAAAATATTCCTTCTCATTTTTTTCATCAGTTGCTTTTTAAAAATGTGTTGCTATTAAATACTGAGTAAAAAGAGAAGAATTTGTATAAACTTTGTGTAGAATATAAAGGACAATGAGTGAATGCATGCAAAGTGGTTAGCACAGTTTAGTTTTCCAAATACTAAATGCTGAAAATGGTGATTATTAGCAATTGATCAGACTTTAAAAATGTAGTATTTTCAGACTTAAAAATAGGTTATAAACATGAAATGATACAGATACATTTTAACTTCTTACATCCTATTCACTTTTGCCCATGCCAAGGAAACTACTATCCTGAAGTATGATTTACCCATATGCAGATTTTTATATTGAAGTTGCTGATTTTTAAAATCTATGTGTGCTTTATTAAACCTAGAATAAAACAAATCTTAGTTCATTAAAAAACAAATAATCTTGAGGCACAGATTCAGGATTTTGTCATTGTACTCAGAAGTAATAATAATCGTACAAGCAATGGGGCACCTGGGTGGCTCAGTCAGTTAGGCGTCTGACTCTTGATTTTGGCTCAGACCATGAACTCAAAGTTTGTGAAATCCAAGCCCTACACCTGGCTCCCTGATGAGTGTGGAGCCTACTTGGGATACTCTCTCTGCCCCTCCCCTGTTTGCACATGTGCTGTCTCTCAAAATGAATAAATAAATATTAAAAAATTATTTTAAAAAGAAAGTCATAGAAGCAATTATGATAACATTTGTCTTATGTCGGCTATGTTTCAGTTACTTCTTTTCGTGCTTTTATCACAAGTCTTTGATGTAAATTCTATTCTTGTGCCCATTTTACTGATACTGTAACACAAATCAAGAGATATTAAATACCTCAGCCAAGAATAGAGTCTTAACTGGAACCCTAGAGCCTGCCACTCCAGTCAGTATTCTATAGTGCTTCTCAATAAAACAATTATACAGAGATGGTTTCATCAGCTGATCTTCACTATTTACTCCTCAATGCTGTGTTCCATGATTCTGATGGAAAATATTATAAGACAGTGATTTTGAGATGTGATCTATTTGACCATAATTCATCACTTGTACTTCTCCTGTCAAATTTTAACAACTGTCTTCAGGCACCTTCTTGTAGTTGTCAGAAGAGGCTTTCAGTTAGGAATTCTGTCACCTTCTTTTCTAGAATTAATAACACTTCTTAAAGTTTTCTCTGTATTTTTCCCATCTCTCACTTATAAGAAGTCCCCCTAGTCCTTGGCAAAAATAAAGTTTTAATTAGGTTCAGGATTAAACCAACTTCCAAATTTTAGTGGATGGCCTTGGTCTTCTTCCTTCTCTCAAGAATTGACTACTGTCTCACCCAGTTCTTTCTGCCTTCATATAGAATCTGCAAAAGTTTTCCTAGATTTACCACTATTATTTTCATATCCAGGATTCTTGAAGGAAATGGACACTTGTTTCTACTTTTGTTTATTAAATTGTTCTTGGCCATATAACTGCTTTAAAACTGCCATTATGATAATTACCCAAATTATTTTTTGTAAAAATTATTTAGTTAATAACCAAACACACACTATCCATTTTATTAATTTTACATCTCTCAAAAATCCATATAAAGGTGTTATGTCCTAAGCACTTTGTAAATACTAACTCATGTGATCTTCATAACTTTATGAGGTGTACTCTCCTACCACTCTCCTTTATAAATACGGAAATAGCCACAGTGTATTTAAGTAACTTATCTAAGGTCACACAGCTAGCAAGTGGCAGAGTTTGGGTTTGAATGCAATGATCTAATTCCAAAACATGACTATCTAAAGCTTAGCATTAAAGCTAAGTTACCCCTTAAAGCTTAGCATTTTATAATATTTGTCTCATAATATTTTAAATACAATCAACAGAAAATACAGATAAATATCTTCTTTATTCCTCCCTCATCCCAGATATAAGTAAACACTCGCTTGAATATGGCATCTGCCATTCCCTTCGTAGTTTCTATCATTACCAATTATTTAAGTACCTATAAAATATGCTTTATATGAGGACTACTATATATTTTGCAATTTCTTTTTATTGACTTGTTTTCATGATTTATACATCACGACTCCTGTCTTTCTAATATATTCATTTTCACTGCTATATTTTTCCTGTAGTACCATAATTTATTTTTCTATTTTACTGCCAAATTTAAGTTGTGCCAATTGTTTTTATTGTTATCACAAGACAATGCTACAATAACTATTCTTCCACATCTCTCCTTACACATATTCAAGGAATTATTTTAGGATGCATGGGGAGAAATGAAATCGTTGGATCAAAGAGGATACATCATTTATTTAAAAGATGTTGTTAAATTGATTTACAAATGTTGATACCCATTTATGCTCTCATTAGCAGAGTCTGCATTATTTTTGCCAATATTGGGCATTGCCAGACTTTTTACTTTTTTATCAGGCTATTGGGTATAAGATGTAGAATTTTAATGTGTTTGCACAATTATTTATAAGGTTGAGCATCTTTTCCATGGGTTTATGGGCCACATGTGATTCTTTTCCTGTGAAATGCTTATTCACAACTTTTGGCAGTTATTCTCTTGGCATGTTTGTCCTTTCACCAGTTGAACTCGTGGAAATGCTTATATATTTTGCATATAAGTTCATAATAATTTATTTGTCTTGCAAATATCCTCTTGTGCCTTGCCCATTTATTCTCCTTAAGGTCTTTTAAAATTAATATATTTTTAAATTAATGCTTTGAAAATTATTGATTATTTTCTTTGTGATGTGACTT
The DNA here is from genome assembly GCF_023721935.1 of Panthera uncia. Lineage (NCBI taxonomy): Eukaryota > Metazoa > Chordata > Mammalia > Carnivora > Felidae > Panthera > Panthera uncia. The sequence goes on along the minus strand of NW_026057582.1, from coordinate 54,045,461 downwards.
GGTTAAAAATATTTTACCCCAAGATGGATAAATACAGCTTTCTATAAGTTCTTCTAGTGATTAAAGTTTGACTTTTCATAATTTCACCTTTAAAACTTATTAAATTTTTTTACCTGAGTTGTGAATTTATTTTCTATAGATACAGTAATTTGGCTCACCACCATTTACTTCAGAGTCTATATAGTACCCCAATGGTAGGCACAGCTTTAAGTAGTTTATAAACTTCAGTAGTATAGACACTATAGACTTGGGGGGAAAAAGCTTTTGAAAGTTTATTTACATGTATTTTTTAATCAGCTTTATAAACTTTCAATCAGAATTAAACTGTTTTATTTTTATTTCAGCCCCTCTGATTTACAGTTGCTAAACTTAGAAAATAAAGATACAAGGTGTTCAGATAAATTTGAATTTGAGATAAACAATGAACACATTTTCACTCTAAACATGTCCTAAATATTGCAGGGGACATACTTATACTAAAAATATAAATGTTTACCTGAAATTCCAGTTTACCTGGGTGTTCTCTATTTTATCTAAAAATCCTATCTTATTGAAGCAATAGTGTAAAACCAAAAAAATTTTTAGTGTTTCTAAATGAAAAGAGTCAAATTAGAAGTTAATTATGGAAAATTCACAAAGGTAAAAATTTTTAAATAAATTTGAGTAGTCAAACTTCAAATGTATTTTATTGTGAACTTGTAGCATATGCTACTTAATTTTGCTCTATCCTTTTGAGGTATCTTGTATAAGTGCATTTCTCTGAATGTATAGTTTATTTTTGTTCTCCAAAATGTTGATCTTATATTTTAACTTAATTACATTTTTAAACAATTTGTGTTCTATTGTTGCTACACATTTGAAGCACAAAAGTATTCAATCAAAATCTTATCCAAATATATTAACTAAAGATTTACTCATGAATTACTAATTGCCAGATCTAGTAACAATTTGCATATTTTTCTGTGTTTAGGGAAGTGTTTGACATTTCTGGACAAACCTATGTTATACAAAATTTTTCTTTTGCTTTCTTTTGCTTCCTTCTTCTTTCCAGTAACTTCCACTTTCTCTCCCTTTAACCATTTAGTATTTGTATCCTTTCCATTCAGACCTCATTTCTGGTCTCAGGGATTCGGTACCTAAGCAATTTTTTTGGAAAATATATATTCCATTCTCTATAGTTGAGTTCATCACAGTTTTTTTAATGATTATTTATTTTTAAGAGAGAGAGAGGAGAGAGACAGAGTATGAGCAGGGGAGGGGCAGACAGAGAGAGAGACCCAGAATTCAAAGCAGGCTCCAGGCTATGGGCACAGAGCACCATGCAGGGCCGGAACCCATGGACCTTGAGATCATGACCTGAACCAAAGCAGGATGCTTAATCAACTGAGCCACCCAGGCACCCCAGATCATCACAGATTTATAGTATAAACTATACTTATATATACACTTAGAGCCGTACATGTATGGTTCAATTCAGTCCTTTCTCCCAGTTAGTGTAATCTTGACACACATATCTCTAACAGCCTTTTGAACATTCTCTCTTAGATTACACCTACTCAGCCTGTTATTAATGGAAGTGCTCACCTTCTCACCTCTTTTTATTTTATTTTTTTCTAGTTCCTGGATCTTGATGGAGGGTAACCAGTGCTCATAACTGCCCAAGTCAAATATATGAAAATTAAGACCTTTGCTTCTTTTTCATTCCTATCAAATTGGCTACAATTTCTTATCAATTCAACCTACTAATTATTTTTCCAGACTATCATTCCCTTTTTAGTAAATTTCCAATATTTCAATATGCATCCTTTTTTTTTTTTTTGAGAGAAAAAGAGAGTGCATATGCACACACACATGGGAAAGGGGCAGAGAGACAGGGAAAGAGAATCTTAAGCAGGCTTCACAACCGAAGGAGGGCTCAATGTCATGACCCTGAGATCATGACCTAAGCCAAAATCAAGAGTCTGATGCTTAATGGACTGAGCCACCCAGATGCCCCAATATTCATCCTTTTAAAACTGTATCATTTACTATGGTGATTCCAAGCACACTCCCCTGTTCCTAATCTTGCCTTTCAGAAATGAGTTCTTCTCTTTTTGTCAGACTGAATATTTTTAATAAAAATTTGATCATACATAAAATCCTTCAGTGAAACTCCCTGGTGTGTCACATAAAACCTTTCGTTGTTTGACCTATATTAACTTTTCCAAATACATTTTCCACTTTTCAAATGTATATTGTGTTCTAAGCCTAACAAAAATTTTAATAGTTTTTTTTTAATGTTTATTTATTTTGAGAGACAGAGAGACAGAGAGACAGAGAGTGAGCATGGTGGGCCAGGGGCAGAGAGAAAGGGGGACACAGAATCCTAAGCAGGCTCCAGACTCCATGCTGTTAGCACAGAGCTGGACGCAGGGCTCAGACTCACAGACTCATGGACTGTGAGATCATGACCTGAGCTGAAGTTGGACGCCTAATTGACTGAGCCACGTAGGTGCCCCTAAGCCTAACGAATTTTATGTGCAAGCATAAAAATATTCTGTGGTTGTACCTGCCATTGTTTAAATTCTTTGCTCTCCCTATCTACCAGGCCTGCTTCTGTTATAGAATTAGACTTCTTTGCCCCAATGAAATCTGACTTAGCCTGTGATCCCCTTTGAACACGATAAATATGCAGATGTGATATATGTCACTTTTGAGCAAAAGCTATAATAAAGCTAGACCTGAGGCTGCCATATGTCTTTTTCTTGTGCCACAAGTCTGTCCCATCCATCATAAATAAACTTTTGTTGTTATAAATTACTGAGATGAAGAGTCTAATCATTTAGCATAACAGCTCAATTTGATAAATTGTCCATGGTGTCACATGACTTTGCCTTAGAATGAACTGTCTGTTTTGCTTAGAGGTTATTTTTATGCTTGCTATTTAGCACTACTAATAATTGATATATCAAATAAGGTTTTATATCTTGTGATCTAATTTGGTGGCTGTTCCTGTCTTCTTATACCAAACTTCTAATATAATTATTTTAGGATGTACTATAATAGCTTATAGATTGAGGGTAACTTACCTATGTTCTCCTTTTAATTCCCTTCAGAGCAGGATCTTTCATGTCTGCACATCAGTAATTATTGTTGTATTTAGCACAAAGTATATACTCAATATGTATTTGTTGAAAGAAGAAGGATAGAACCTAGGAAAATAAAGATAGAATAAGTCTCACCTATGTTGATCCCTATTTAAGTTAAGAGAGATTGACTAGCTTTCCTAATGTTATAGAGAAGTAAGAGAGAGGCAGAAACTTAAACCTTAATCTATTTTCATATCTTGTGAATATTTCTCCATTCTGTAAGCTGTATATTTGGCTCAACACTCAAAAGAAATTAATCTCTACATACACCAAACTTCCTTCTGCTCTAACTATAATCACTGAGGAGCAAACTGGAACTTGGGGTTGATTTCCTTATTTGTTGGAATGTACAGATATGGAATAGCTCCTATGGTCATAAATAAATGAAAATAACTCTTGGTGATGAATTCAAACCTAGTATAGAATTACAGGTTTCCCCTGTTATTAAAAAGTAGACTTGGGGCACCTGGGTGGCTCAATCAGTTAAGCCTCCGACTTCAGCTCAGGTCATGATCTCACAGTTTGTGAGTTTGAGCCCTGCGTCGGGCTCTGTGCTGACAGCTCAGAACCTGGAGCCTACTTCGGATTCTGTGTCTCCCTCTCTCTCTGCCCTTCCCCCACTCATGCTCTGTCTCTCTCTGTCTCAGAAATAAATAAACATTAAAAATTTTTTAATAAAAATAAATAAACATTAAATTTTTTAAAGTAGACTTATTTTATGAAAACTTATGTTAGACAAAAATGGTGTTAAGCAAAGAACCAATTACTATTAATTTATATGGAAAAATTTTTTAGTGTTTCCAGATCCCAAAAATAACATCTCTTAGGCTTTCCTGTTGCCTTAGAAATCATCTTGCTAACGGATGCACAAAATAAATTGAGATAAAGCAAAATGCTCACAGACACAGTTCAAAGCTATGGCCCCTTGATGCGAGATGCTGAGTGTAGTTCCAAGGGAAGGGGGTTGTTGTGGCCATAATGGCTGCTCTTCAGATTTCTTTTGATTAATGAAAACAGGTACTAATGTAGGTCTTTTGTGAAAGCAAGTGATGGAACACAAAATTTTTAGAAGTGGGTGATACCTACAATTAATAGCAATGATATCAAGGAGTATTTTAGACTCATTGTTTTGTGAACATCATCTAATCTGAATCTACTGATGGGGGGCGCCTGGGTGGCGCAGTCGGTTAAGCGTCCGACTTCAGCCAGGTCACGATCTCGCGGTCCGTGAGTTCGAGCCCCTCGTCAGGCTCTGGGCTGATGGCTCGGAGCCTGGAGCATGTTTCCGATTCTGTGTCTCCCTCTCTCTCTGCCCCTCCCCCGTTCATGCTCTGTCTCTCTCTGTCCCAAAAATAAATAAAAAACGTTGAAAAAAAAATTAAAAAAAAAAAATGAATCTACTGATGGACAGCAAATAAAATACACTCAATGTGGTGCATTAAAATTTGTTTCCCAGCCCCTTTCCTATGCTTTTATGTCAATAGCAGTCAGCATGCCTAATCTTATTTGAATGATTCTATTGCATATGTCAAATTCAGTCCCAAAGCCATGACATTTTTCATTTTAAGCAAATGAGATAAATTTCCTGACTTTTTTATTCTCACCAACATCACCTTAGGTCAAGGCTTTGTCTAAAAAGTTGTTTCTCTGCTTCTAAGTTATCCATCTCTTCAACAAATCGATGTTCTGCAAATATAAGTGTCCCCCAAACTTTTATCATTTGCTACAACTTACTGAACACAAATACACAAATTTTTATGCACTACGTATAGATAAAATTTACTATCATTCTTGAGGACAATTAGAGATTGGATCAACCTGGTATACTTGCCACATGGTTCAGGATCCCATCTCCATCCCAAATAATGAGAAGTTGAAGGAATTATATACTCATAAAATATACAATACACTAATAAAATTAAAAAAATTATTTTCAATGTTTTTGAGTATAGTTGACACACAATGTTACATTAGTTTCAGGTGTACAATATAGTGACTCAACCATCTAAATCCCAGTTCTAGGCAACCACTTATATTTCTGGGATTTTGCCTACTATTTCAAATAAATGGAAACATAATTTATGGCTCTTGATGCCTGGGTTCTTTCAGAGACCATAATGTCTTCAAGACTTATTCATATTATAACATATATCCATACTTCAATATGGTTATTGATGATTGACATTCTAGTATATGGGTATAATATTTTTTTTAGGTTTATTTATTTGGAGAGAGAGAGACAACACATTATGTGCGAGTGAGCAGGGGAGGGGCAGAGAGAGAGAGGGAGGAAGAAAGAATCCCAAGAAGTCTCCACACTATCAATGGAGCTCGAACACAGGACTCAAACCCACAAACCATGAGATCACGACCTGAACCCAAATCAAGAGTCCTACACTTGCTGACTGAGCCACACAGGAGCCCTGAGGGTATATCATACATTTACTCCACTTATTAGCTGATGGAGATTTAAGTTGTTTACATTTTTTTGTCTAAGATGAATTATGCTGCTATTAACATTCAGGTAAAGGTTCTTGGGTGCACGTGTTGTTTTGTTTTGTTTTGTTTTTTGCATATATACCTAGGAGTGGAAATACTGGGTTATATGACAACTGTACATGTATCCTTATGAAGAATTTTCGAGATTTACTTTTTTTTTTTAACAATAGCCTAACCATTTTACATTCACTAGCAGTGCGTTAGGGTTCTGATTTGTCCACATCATGGTTAACACTTGTTATTACCTGCCTTTTTATTATAGCCACCCAAGCAGGTGGGAATTGGTTATCTCACTAAACTTTCCATCTGCATTTCTTGGTGGCTAAGGATTTTGTACATCTCTTCACATGCTTATTGGTCATGTTATTATTTTCCTTAAAAAAATGTCCAGAACTATTTTACATTTTTAAATTGTATTATTTGTCTTTTTATTATAGAAGTATAATAATTATATTTACATATTCTCAATATAAGTAATTTATCAGACATGTTGTTTACAATATTTTCTCCAATTCTGTGGGGTTTTTTTGGGGGTTTTTTTTGTGTTTTTTTTTTACTTTTTGAGTGTTCATTGAAGCATAAAATTTGTTTTTTTTTTAAATTCTAAAAATCCTAAAGATTTTTTTAACCTTAAAAATTGCTTCCTTTTCTTCGTTTTTGTAGCTTTTGCTTTGGGCGTCACATTCAAGTAATTGTCGGCTATTCGAAATAAAAATAAATTATGACTGCTTTTTCTTTGAAAAGTTTCATAGTTTCAGTTCTCATATTTAAGTCTGTCATCCACTTTTAATTAATATTTGTAGATGGTATGAAGTAGGGGTTAAACTTTACATTTTTATATGTGGACATTCTGTTATCACAGCACCATTTGTTGAAAAGACTGTTTATTTCCCATGAAATGATTTTGACAACCTTTTTGAAAATCAGTTGACCATAGACACATTGTTTTATTTCTGGCCTCCTATTCTACTCCATTGATTTAAATTGTCCATTCTTATGCCATTATTTCATTGTCTTAATTACTGTTGATTTTTAAGTCAGTTTTGAAACAGAAAAATGTTAGTTCTCCAACTTTGTTCTCCTTTTTCAAGATTATTTTGGCTATTCTGGGTCACTTGCTATTTCAAATAAATTTTAGTATCAGCTTTTCACTTTCTACAAAGAAATTAGCTCCGGATTCTAATAGGGATTGCTCTAAATCTGTAGATAAATTGGGGGAGTGTTGACACTTTACCAATATTAAGTCTTTTAATCCATGACCATATAATGTCTTTCCATTGTTTAGGTCTAAAGAAGACCTAAATAGCTTTTATACTTCTGTTATTAAATGTATTCCTCAGTAGTTTATTAATTTTTTTGATGCTACTGTAAATGAAATGGTTTTCTTAAGCTCATTTTTAGTTTTTTCATTGCAGTGAATTCAAATGTATTTTTGTATATGATTGTGTATTCTGAAATCTTTCTAAATGAATATATTAGTTCTAAGTGTTTCTTAGAGAATTTATTAGGATCATTAGGATTCATTAGGATTTTCCATATATATGTGTATATATATGAGATCATGCATCTGTGGAAAGAGATAGTTCTATTTCTTCCTTTTAAATCTACATAAATTTTATTTAACTTTATTGCTGAATTTCCTGGCTAATGACTAATTCAGAAATGAGTATTTGAATCAATACGTAAAAATAAAACATGATGATTATTGCTAATAACCACTAGGAAATGTTTCTTTTCTTTTAACAAAAACTTTTATCACAAAACTATATTACTTGATACAAAGTACAGGCATGAATTTGGAACTACAGCAACCATTTCAATAAGAGAATGACTTTGTAGCAAACATATGGAAGAGAACTGAAACAAGAAAGTTCCAGGGATATAATCACGTCAAAATCAAGGCTCATCCTTTCTCCTGTGATACCCTAATTGGAGACAATATGTTTTCATATTATTTAAGTAATTTCAGTTAGAAAGTCCTAAGTACTGTCTCTTACTGATTCTTTCCAAATACGAAATTAGTTGTTTCTTGCTAACTTTTACTAAACTACACCCATGTGCTTTTCTGTACCCTGGAGGTGTCTGGCAGTTTAAACGGGTACAGGGATACCACCAAACCACACTAGTGCTCAAAGTGGCTATTTTTAATACCTTAAAGTGCTGCCTCTCTTTGTCTTGTGGCCCATTTTGAACAGCTCTAGTGGAGCCAGGAATAAAGTACAAAATGACAATAACTTTCAAAGTCAGACTTAAATCCCATTTCCTTGTTCAACATTTTAATTCAAAGTGACTTCTTTTTCCTGTCAATTACAACACTTTCACTAAAAGTGTACTGTGTTGTTATATGTTATTTTCCTTTTCTTACATGTCTCTGACTTTCTAAACACCCATCTATTATATTTTCTTATATCGCCAAAACACAAATTCACAATGAACAATAATACCTTATTGTATTAATGAATACTATTTTTACTGCTAAAATTGTAGAGTTGATTATGTAAAATGAATTGGGTAAAACTTTACTGCCAAAGCAATTGTCAAGTGAACACAAAAGGGGCAATTATGTTCTTGGTAGGCAACATAAGTGAGACTCAAGTATTATTGCAACAGTTTGTAAGCACAATACCACAATGACATCCATGGCTAGGAGAAGATCAACAGATGCATCAACAGTATGAATAGATTGATGTCTTTAAATAAAACCAGTGCATGCAAGGAAGTTAAACAATAGAATGCCATTAGACTATGTAGGCAGCTGTCAATGAAAACGCTGTGGAAGAAATTATTAGTTAGATATCCATCGCTTTACCAACACATGTACGCACGTAAGCAAAATCCACTAATTCAAGGCAGATTATACAAAATTTTCAATAACATTATGGTTTAGTGCTAGAACAATAAAATTCTACTTGATTGGATTTATACATATTTAACAGTGAAAGTTATCTGAATTCTACAGCTATTTCACTATGTGATTTTCTCTGAACACAGAAATTAGCAACTCCTTTTCTATTCCCCTTTCTATTCTATTTCTGTTAAATTTGTACATTTTGCTTTTCAAAAGATTTGAGGTGAACAAAATAATAATGAACTTATCTCTCAAGAATGGTTAGATAATAGTCCTCACCATAAAGATTAATTAGAGGAAGCTGGGCAAATTTGAATCTAGATAATTCAGTGACTTGGCAATGGCAACATTCTCTTAATATTCATTCATCGATACTTCCAATGAGGTTGACAAATCCTCAGAGACAGGACCCTCCCACCTTCTCCACTTTGTCCTTTACAGGTCTCATATCATTAATGGAAAAAAATATGGTTTCATTACACTCTATCAAGAATAATTTCTTTAAAAATTAGAGAATCCTGATATCCTATTAAACTATGACTAAATAATACAACATGAATTGTGCATAGTATACTGCTCTATCAGCACTTTAGATTAATCATCATTGTTTACTGATTGATTTATAAGACATGTACATGAGATTATTCTATAATGGGGAAGAGAATAACACATAGAAATATAGTATATACTATTGACATTTAATTGTTCCTAGAATGATTTAATAGGATAATATGTATACCACATGATAGAAAAGTTTCAAATCTTTATTGAGGGATATAAAAATAAATAATAAAAGATGAATATTTTCATTTCCTTGAATAAGAATTCTCTATGTTGAAGGGCCCCTGGTTGGCTCAGTCTGTTAAACATCAGGCTCTTAATATTGGCTCAGGTCATGATCTCAATATTGTGAGATTGAGCCCTGCATTGGGCTCTCACTCCTTGTTCTGGGTGTGGAGACTGCTTGTGATTCTCTCTCTCCCTCTCTCTCTCTCTCTCTGCCCTTCACAAGCTCTCCCTCTATCAAAATAAATAAATAAACTTTTTTTTTTTAAAAGAATCCTCTATGTTGAAAACTGGTCATTCTTTCCAACTTAAAATACATTGATGCAGTTCAATCAAACTCAATTTGTGAAATATAACAAAATAATGATGAAGTATCTGAATAAATAAAATAAAATAGTTTGCAAAGTCACATTAACTAAATTAGACATTATGGGTACATATTAAGTTATCTAATAATTAATCTAGTACAGTCAGTATAAATTGATGGTCAGATCAGAAGAATTGAATATAGTGTTTGTTTTTTTTTTTTTGAGAAAGAGAGAGAGAGAGAGAGAACATGCACAAACACATGGGGAGGTGCCAAGGGGGGGAGGAGAGAGAATCTTAAGCAGTCTCCATACTCAGTTGCTCAGTGCAGAGCCCACCATAGGGGTTGATCCCACAACACTGGGATCATGACCTGGGCCAAAATCAAGATTCTGACTCTTACTCTTAAAAACAGAACAAACCGGGGGTTGATGGGGGGTGGGAGGGAGGGGAGGGTGGGTGATGGGTATTGAGGAAGGCACCTTTTGAGATGAGCACTGGGTGTTGTATGGAAACCAATTTGACAATAAATTTCATATATTGAAAAAAAAAAAGATTCTGACTCTTAACCGACTGAGCCACTCAAAACATCAAGGTACCCCTTGAATGTAGCTTTAAAACAGATCCAAGTACTTATAAAATTTGTGCATGATACATATGGTATTTCAAATACGTGGACAGAAGTTTTTTTTTCCACAATAAATCATAGGATATAAATTAACAATACAGAAAGAGGGAAGGATCAGACATTGTCCCTTGCTTCCTGCTCCCAGTTGTTCTAAAACTAAAGTTCTGGACCCTGAAAGATCGGCACATGATCAGGGCCAGACTCTTGCTCTGCTACTGCCTAACCTCTCTGGAAAAAAGAAAAAAACTTTCTCCTTTTTTTTCTTTTTCTTTTCTTTTTTTTTTTTTTTCTGTTTTATTTTTTGGTATTCTGAATATTCCCCTTGCTCTTTTGCCAGCTAAGCTATAAGCTAATTTTTATCAGAAGATGGTTTTCAGGCTATATAATCCCCTAAATGACAAAATCCAGACAATATCATACACATTTACTTCATATCAAGAGGTCATAAAATAAAAAAGATACGCAGAGAGGTGTTTTGTTTGTTTGTTTTCCAACTGCTACCTATGTCTTTGTTTAAAATGGCGATAGAAGAGGATGAAAACTAACATAAGACTCAGCTCTGACTTTCAACATTTATTGAAAATGCATAAGTTACGTCATTGAGGCTGACTTGCAAGAATGAAAAAGGAAAAAAAGACAATGTAGCTTGGGGCTTCAAGTAATTTATGGTTTGAAAATAGTGATAGAGCGGTGCCTGGTTGGCTCAGTCGGTTAGGCATCCGACTTCGGCTCAGGTCATGATGTCTCAGTCTGTGAGTTCAAGCCCCGCGTCGGGCTCTGTGCTGACAGCTCAGAGCCTGGAGTCTGTTTCAGATTCTGTGTCTCCCTCTCTCTCTGACACTCCCCTATTCATGCTCTGTCTGTCTCTGTCTCAAAAATAAATAAACGTTAAAAAAAGAAAAAAAAAAAAAAAGAAAATAGTGATAGAGTAAACACCCATATTTAGTTTGTCTTCCTTATTCTAAACAATATGTTTTACCTCACATTTACTATTTCTTTTAAAACAACTTAAAATATAACTAATCTTTTGGCTTTTCTTCAATCTCATGTAAATCTTACATTATATTTTGCAAAACTAAAGACAAAATAAATAATTTAGCATACAGTTCTTAATTTATTTTCTGCTAAATATACTGATAAAGGTAATTATTTTATTTACTTATGTTATTAATAACATTTGATAATTTAAGTAAAGATACTGAACAGTAGATATTTGCAACTAGTCTTTTTTTTTAATTTTTTAATGTTTATTTATTATTTTTGAGAGAGAGGAAGAGCATGAGCAGAGGAGGAGCAGAGAGAAGGAGACACAGGCTTCAAGATCTGGGCTATCAGCACAGAGTCAGACTCTGGCCTGAACTCACAAGCCCTGAGAACCTGAGCCAAAGTCAGACACCCAACAGACTGAGTCACCCAGACACCCCATATTTTCAAGTAATCTTTAAGTATTGAAATAATTTTATCATAGAAAGTATGATACATCAGACATTAAAATTAAGTATCAGACATTAAAATACCACCAATATCAATATACATATCTCTATATTTATATTTATACATGAAAAAAATGTGCTTTTATTTCTAGTTAAGCAACTTAAGATGAGACTTCTGGAATGTTTCTTTAATGTTTTTGGCATATTATTATATATTAAATAAAAATGCTATTTGAATTGTAAAAAAAAAAATCTAAGCCAGTTAAACTCACTATAAACAAAGCAAATGTGAGGACTAGCTAGCTCTTCACCCTTGGAGAAAGATGTATCTGCTCACCTGACCATGGAACTTAGTTTTATAATTTGATAATAAATTTTAGCATAAGGAATAAGGTCAATGGTACTGTAATAGTGTTGTATGAAACTAATATAACATTGTGTGTCAACTATATTTTAATGAACAGAACAACTTAAAAAATTTAAAGACAAAAATAAATTAATAAAATCCTAAAGACATCAATAAATTTTAAAAAATCACACACACGCACACTCATACACACACACATACATGCTTAGAATGATTGTCATTAAAAAGAAATATAAACTGTATAATATTAGTTCTATAAATAGTTCTTAAATGAAATCTAGTAGCATATTAGATTTTAATATTTGGAGTTGAATGCTATCTAAGTATGACTTTGCACAAAACACATACAAACACTCACACATTCACATACACACAATGGGATATTAATGCCTGTATCACAAGGAGCTATGAGTAAATGCACGTAAAATACCTAGCATAATATTTTTCACATTGCATGACCTTAATTAATAATATTTTCCCTGCCTTTAAAAAAATTTAAAAAAGAAAAAAAACCCTGAAATTCACCTTAGATGTCTTTTATAATACAAACTTCTGTATGAAGTAAAAAAAAAAAAAAGAAAAAAGATTTATTTTGCCTTCTCTGATATTTATTTGGTTTTTATATAAAACATATTTTCTGCTTTCTTCCTTTACTTGATTCCCTCCATTTGCAACCTATACAAACACATAAACACATATAAAGCATATCATTTCCAGAAAATGGGAAAAGTATATTGACATGCTTAAATCTAAAATATTCTATAGTTGATTTAAAAACTACAGCCCAAGGACACCTAGGTGGCTGAGCCAGTTGGGTTCCCTGACTGCCACTCAGGTCATAATCAAGCAGTTTATGAGTTCAAGCCCCATATCGGGGTCCCTGCTGTCAGCCTGTGAGCACAGAGCCAGCTTCAGATCCTCTGTCCTCCTCTCTCTGCACCTCCTCTGCTTGCACTTTCCCCCCAAAAAAATAAATATCTAAAAAAATAAAATAAAATGAAATAAATGCTACAGCCCAGAAATAGTAATTTTGTAAATTCCACCTCTTTCAGAATGGTACGTTTCCAACAATTATTACACTTGCATTTCTTCTAATGTTTTAGGTGCCATTGAGTTGATTATGTTTTGTCAAACTTAAAATTTCAGTTTATAGCATTATCAATTAGTATTTTTGTATTTTGAAATATGAAATATAAAAATAGATCATATTAATAGATAAAAGTTTTATCCCCCTTTTTTAAGTTTATTTATTTATTTTGAGAGAGAGAGAGGGAAAGAGAATTCCAAGCAGGCTCCACACATTCAGTGCCAGATGATAAGGGTTTCAATCTCACTAACTAGGAGATCATGACCTGAGCCGAGATCAAGAGTCTGACGCTCGACCAGATAATTGAGCCACCCTGGTGCCCCAGATAAAGCAGTTTTTCAGAAAGACATATGAAGATTAAAATATTGGATTGTTTTTATTTATAACCTGTATAAATTTTGATCATATATATTACATAATATTAAAATCATCAAAAATTAATATGCTAGCCAGTTAATACATACATGCTGTTTCTAAAATGATAGGGATATATAAAATAGAATTTTAAAAAGTTAATTAAATAGAAACGCTGTGAAGTAATTTTAAAGTAAATAAACATGGCTAAGCAGTTTGGAATGAAAAACATCTTAAAATACTGGGTTTTATGGGTATATGGGACATGCTATTTTTGTTTTATGAGAAAAATACATCCAATTTGCTTTCCTTTTAGTGCCCTCTTATGGACTTCTAAGTATCCTGATTCAGGCCTATATGTCTTTATATTTCATAGATGATTTGATACACTAAGCATTTTCAAATGACAGATACAGAACATTTTTTGTACACTAACCTACGCTTATTTAGCTCTATATGTCATAATTATTGGCTGTGATATTGTGATTTATGAGAAACATATATTTGGTCTTCCTTCACAGTTCCTGGTTCACAGCTCTTCCAAACCCTGTGAATTTCCAATTGTTGAGAGTGTTAAAGGTGTCTTTTATTATGTTAATGAGGTGGTTTTTAGATAGTGCCTAAAGATGGCGGCTGGTCACTACCTTGTGATTAGAGAGTTAGAACTTTCAGACCTACCCCCAGAACTCCAGGGAGGGGAGAGGGGCTGGAGATTGACTCAATTGCCAAAGACCAATGATTCAACCAATCATGACTATGTAATAAAGCCTCTATAAAACAACAAAAGAACTGAGTTTGGAGAAGTTCTGGGTTGGTGAACACATGGAGATGTACGGAGAGAAGGCATACCAGGAGAGGGCATGGAAGGTCCTCGTTCTTTCCACAAACCTTGCCCGGTGCATCTCTTTCATCTAGTTGTTCCTGAGTTGCATTCTTCTATAATAAACCAGTAATCCCAGTAAGTAAGATTTTCTCTGCGTTCTCAAAACCACTCTAACAAATTAGCCAAACTCAAGAAGGAGGTCATAGGAACCACTGACTCACAGTTATTCAGTCAGAAGCATAGGTAAACCAGGGCTTGTGTCTAGTGTCTAAAGTTGGGGGGGTGGGTGTGCAGTAGAAATGAGCCCTCAACCTATGGAATCTGTATGCTATCTCCAGGTACATAGTGTCAGAATTGAGTTGAATTGTCAGACCCGCAAGTGATGTTCTGAGAATTTTTTTCAAGGTATGGGAAATCCCCCTCTTATGTTGGCAATCGAGTCTCAGAACACCATTTACTGATTAATTTGCATTTTTTGAGTATTATATTACCTTTTGAATTGTAATTTAGAAATACATCAATTTAGAATTCATAATATAAACTAAAGTAAGGAAAATACAAGTTACAATGCCCTGATAGTGATAAAATAAAGCAATATAACATCATTTCCAATAGATTTTTAAAGGAAAGTGGAATTGCTCACATAATGTAATGGTTCATGGCTGTCTGTACAGTATGAAACTCTCTGTGGTACTAAAATATTCCATCTCCTTTCAGGCACTTGCTATAAATGTGCATGACAACTGCTTTCATGCAGGTGAACAATGGAATAACATTTTAATCCTCACTCTAAAAGAAGTATTGGTCACAGAGAAAAGTGACTTCAATTATTTTCTAAAAAATAAAAGATGAAGGAAATTGTACTGCTTATAGAATGGTCATTTCCTACACAGTGACATTTCATTCAACATACATCATTCTAAAAAATAAAATAAAGTAAAATAAACTGACAAGCTCTTATGCTCCACATATCCTCAGAGTCCTTTCAATTCCAAAAGGAAGACTTCTGCTATTGATTTTTTTTGGTAGAAGAATAGTTCCATATCCTTCAGAGCTTAGTCATTATGGATGACAATATGATATGAGGAATGACAACAAGATGCCTTATTTTCAGTGTATTTTTCTATTTCAAATGAAAGTCTTTCAGAATCATTGCTAGTACAATATAGTACCTGGGGAAAGTAAAATAACAAATTCAAAAATAACCAATATGTTCCTAAGTCCAAAGTATATTATTTCTTCTTATTCTCTCAAAAAACATGTGAAATAGAAAGGCAAACATTGCTAAATGTGAAGATCACATTTCAGAACGACAATCACACAGCAGCATTAGCTTTTGTTATAACTGTATTTTTCCCTTTTTTTGCACTATGCCACATAATTATTCTGTATCTCTTTCCTCCTACCTGAGGTTAAGCTATTAATAAAGTGGAGTATTTATAGATGATCTCATCTGTAAATGGCTTTTGCTTTTATATAAAATTGGCATTAGGTATTAGAAGATAATAGAAAACATATATATTGGTCTCTGCTCCAATTCCTGGCATAGAGCTCCTAAAACTCTTAAAATCTCTTAAGGAAAGCACTAGGAGCATCTTTTGTTCTAATATTTGGCCTTTGTAGTCCCTGACAGAGTTCCTAAATCCCTTGGAATTTCCTGGGTGAAGGCTGTGCCTTTTGTTCTAATGAGGTGACTCATGGTGGGCTCCTGTATGGGGGCTGGCCACCAAAACAAACAGACAAACAAACAAACAAACAAACCATAAATAGAGGCTTGGAATTTTCAGCCTCATCCCCATTCCCCAGAGAGGGGAAAGGAGCTGAAAATAAATTTAATGACAAACCATTCTTACATAACCAAGTTTTTATAAAAATCGCAAAACTATGAGATTCTGAGAGCTTCCAGGAGGATGACACACTCCAAATCCACAAGGACAGAAGCACCTACACTCAGTATTTCCCCAGAATTCCCCTATGTATCTCTTTATCTAACTATTCATCTGTACCCTTTATCCTATCTTTTATTATATAAGAAACTGGTAAACATAAGTATTTCCCAGAATTCTGTGAGTTGTTCTAGCAAATAAATGAATCCGGTGGGGAGAGAAGTGAAAATCATGGAAACCTCAGATTTGTTGTCAAGTTGGACAAAAGTTGTGGATAATCTGGGGACTTAGTACATGAGATAAACATTTGAATTGCTGGGGTGGGAGGGACGGGGGTGTGGCAGTTCTTGCAGGACTGAGTTCTTAACCTGCAAGATCTAACATTATCTCCAGGTGGATTGTGTCAGAATTGAGTAAAATTATGGGACATAGCTAGTGTCACACAGAATTGCTTGGTGTGGGAAAAACCACCACATGTCTGGTGTCAGAGGTGTTGTGGGTGTGGTAGTAATATAAGAGTAGAGGAGACACAAATAGAACTTGGATTTTCTTACAGATATAGCCAAGGAACACTACATAGTTCAATACAATAATTAAATAATTACTAAAATTCAAAACCTGTATTAAAGGAAAAAAGTCGTATCTCCTGTATCTCTCTAAATCTCACCTTCTCAAATCCGTCTTTTATTGTGTTATTCAAGTTTAGCCATCTCTAGGGTTACATATTATTTTCATTTCCTTTATGTCAGGTTAGACGACGTTCATAGAATTATGGAAATAACCTGGGCCTTGGTTATAGCAGGTTTCTTTGTTACTTACCCATTTTATTTCTCAATCAAGACTAAGCTTTTTTGACATCAGACTCAGTTTCAGTTGTTATTTATGTTTCCCAGAGTGCATATCTCTAATCGTACATAATTGTTGACAGGAAGAATATACAAATAAATAAAAAACAGATGAGATAGGTAGAAAGATAGAATGAAAGAAAATTTGTTAATACCAATTTTGAAGCCATAAATTTTATGAAAAGGAGGCATGTGGGATTCTCCTTGGAGTGAGGTAATCTATGAATATAATATGCTAGTCAAGAGTCTCTAATAAGATCCCTGTAACTATCAATAGATATGAATAAAGGCAAGAAGTAGAACTTATTAATTATTTAGTCCCCAGTGTGTATCACGGTATATTATGGGCACATAAATGAGGTATCTTTTATATTTACCTAAAAGAAAAATGACACTATAGCTTAATCATAAATTTCCTTAATCCCACTGTTTTTAAAGAAAAATCCCATTCAGCTTCATATTACCACATACTATCCATATAAAAGTTATAAGAAAATAATACAATATATGCAATATTTTAGATATGTGGGATAGAAAAAATATTAGAGAAATGCCAATTATCATGAATAAAACATTAATTAAAGATTTTCCAAGATTTGAATTCAGGCTACTAATAGTTAAGAGGAAAAAATCCATCACCAAAAATATTAGTATTGAATTCACATTCATATTTATAAGGTTATTTTCACATACTTAATTGATTATAAATCCTAAAACATCCTAGCATCATCACCACTGATATAGAAATAAGGGAATTGATATTCAAAGAGTATGTTTCAAATGGTCAGGATGGAGACCACGTACTACAAACAATTAATTATATAATTTTTTTTCTTTACGTACTGATAATTAAGACTGTAGTAAGTGATAGACTGTGCTGACTTAATTGACTTCTTCTGATGTGGATTATACATATCTGTATTTTTAATAACAAAAAATTGAATGTTTAGTCATTTATATATTTCTCATTTTATGACCTCCCATCCCTATCAACCACCTTTTAACATTTGAGATGATCATATCACTTAGAAATATAATAATTATTTTTGAGAAGCAATAGTATTAATGCTAGGGAAAATGGATCAAACAGAAATTTAAAACCAATACATATGAGATAATCAAATTGTTAATATTTTTAAAGTAGGTTAAATTTATATTTATTTCCTAGAAGAGACAAATTATCAGTTGTTAATTTGCAGCCTTCAATATTTTGTAAACAATAAAATATCTAACAATTAACCAAATCAACTTAACATTTTACTAAATTTTAAATATGAGTATTAATATGAGCTAAAACATTTATTTTCATAGGAAATGTACTTAAAACAATACATTACTTTACAGCTCTCAGAGAGCCTGGTTTGACCCTACAAATTGGCCATGGTGTGGAAGTAAAAGAATACTATGCAAATTAACAGGACAGAATCCGGTGGGAGTAATAGATTATAAAAAGAAAATAATTAAGAAAGTTGGTTTTCAAGAATGATGACATTTAGAGTCCCTAAGTATGCGTATATGTCATTTGAGGCATTTATTAAAATCTAAAGTATTAATTTTAAAAGCTTACACCTGTAAGTGGAATTGCACTGACAAATAAGCCATGCCTTTCACTAATGAGGAGATCACTTTGTCAAAAGTTCAAGAAAAAAAAACAGAAATAAAACTAATGAATCATTAAAATAATAATTAGCCAAAAGTTTATTATGCACACACCAAAAAGAAAGTTTGCAAACCCAGAAGACACAGACCAAAACATTGAATGAAGCTCAGAGATATAGTGTTATAAGGCAGTTTATATGGTGTGAAGATAGTGATTTTATTTTTCACAGTTGTTAGTTACAATATTAGAATATTCTTAAATAAAGGGATTAGGTTAGTGGTTGCTTTATAGCAGTTTTGGGGAACAGTTTAAGTTTCACTTATGATTTTAAAAGGAATAGACAAAAAGTGATGCAGGTCAAGTTAGCTTACTTTGTCTTGCAAAATAAGCCAAATTAAGTTTTGCTGATATCACTAAACTCGTTTTATCTGCTGAGGGAAGTTTCAAGTCTGAAAATTTGTGTTGGATTTTAACAACTTTATTCCTTATGAAAAATAAATGTTGGGGTGCCTGGGAGTTGGTTAAGCGTTTAACTCGATTTAGGCTCAAGTCCTGATCTCATGGTTTGTGAGATCCAGCCCTGCATCAGGCTCTGTGCCGACAGTGCAGAGCCTGCTTTGAGATTCTTTCTCTCATCCTCTGCCCCTCCCCTGCTTGCACTCTCTGTCTCTTTCTATAAATAATAAATAAATAAATAAATAAATAAATAAAATATAAATAAGGAAAATTATGAAAGGGCAATGAATAAATTCTTCATGCTCATGGTTATATATATGTCATTGTTATTAAAATCTTGTAACTATGATATTAGTCTTTACTTCATGCCAGATCCTCATTGTTACACTTCCCAGTTAACCTGATTCTTGGTTTGACCATCACAGACACCAATTTCAAAACTGCAGAAAGCACCCATTTTAAGGAATTAATTCAAATGAATTATTAAATCTAGCAGATGACCAATGGTCATTAAATTTGCATGCCTGTAACACTCCCAGAGGCATCCTAGAGATTTTCAGGTGAATAAGGGTAGAAGAGAACCACAGTAGTAGGCAGTGCACAAAATTTACATTGCTAGCAAACTCTGCTATTATATTTTGAATATACTCAGGATTGTTAGCTCTGATGCTTGAGAAATCAACCTTATTTCAAAAGTAATACAATTAACTAACAAAGTAATAGCATCATCTATATGGAAAAAGCAAACCTCTGTTCCTAAGCAATTATCTACCTACACACCTGAAATTACTCTTACAAAACTGCCCTTTACAATGCTTTTTATCATTTGAATTATTTAACAAAATAATTCATATTCATGCCGAAAAACTGAAAATATGTAGGATAATTAATTAATTAATAATTAATCTAGAGAAACCAACTCTCTTTAAATAATTGATTTATATATTTATAAATATCACTTGATAAAGATAATTTCTAATCAATTCCTAATGTCGGTTAGATATGTGATACCCAGAATAAATTAAAGTTTTTCTCTTTATAACTAGTAAAATAGCTTCTTGAAATTAAAATGTGAATATAGAACTTTCAGTTTTAGCTCCAACATAGAAAATACTTGGAAGTTGTCATTTCCATAATTATAAGAAAATAGTTGAATAAACTGAAAGCCGTGACTTTTATTAGACTCATCAGAGAATTTAGGTCAGTGGACACACCTGACACTGGACAGATAGATAAACACAGTCAATAACAATCTATATCAATTCACTTAGAATACAAACTGGCAGGAACCCATATGGTCATTCTGACAAAAAGCTGGACACTGAGTGTGGACTAGCTTGAGACTGCGAAATTCTTGGGGCCATTGTCCAATTTTCTGTGGATTTTACCTCCAGGAATTCCACCAAGTTCTCATGTTAAGACCTGGGAAAAAAACTCTCACATTGTGGGCACGGGATGTGGAAAATAATGAAAACATTCCCAAAGCATTCTTCACAACAAAGACCAAAACACCAAGCAACATATGTTACTAGAGAGCTTTGTCAAAGAACAATTATCCAACCCCAGACTCTTCTAACCTGTTTCATGTAAGGGGAGGGGAAAAAAGGCTAAAACAACAACAACAACAACAACAACAACAACAACAACAAACTTGTGAAAGTGACTTGTGAAGGACATAGGCCCAGTAAAAGACTGAGCTGTATTCATGATTATAAAGTGCTCCCCTTCCCACACACCTACCCCATCCACTTCAAGAGGGTTGGAGTACAACAGAATTACAATGGCAAGCGCTGCAGAAATAAAATCTATTTAAGAAAAAATTCTTAGGAAAATCCAAAGTAGGGGAGAGGGGAAAGACACTAAAGAAAATTGAAGCTTCTGACACTTACAGTTACAATAAATATTAAACAGAACAACTACCAAAAACATCTATAATTTGGCATATCAAACTGCAGAAAAACAAAGATGAAGAGAAAATAATCTCAAAGGAACCTAGAATGAAAAAAAGATAACCTTACCCAGAGGGAACAAGGGTAAGAATTACACCAGCCTCCTCATCACCATCCATGCAAACCACAAAGTACAGTGAAATATTTAAAGTGTTGACAGAAAAAAAAAAAATCACCAACCTAGAATTTCCTATGCAGTGAAATTATACTTAGGAAGTAAGGAAGAAGAAAGATGTTCTCAGACAAACAAAACCTATGGAGTTTGTTGCCAGTAAACCCGTGGGAAGTCCTAGGGCAGGCTGCCCCAAGATGGGCCAATTTGCCATGAACATTATTTTGAGTTAAAAGTAATAAAAACCCAGCAGATGCAGAAAAAAAAAACTCTTTTTGGTCCTCATCTGCCTAAATTTACATTGGACAAGAGAGCCTGTACCGGGAAGAAAGCTATTAACAGAGATATATCCTTTACCTAAGAAACTTAGGTACTTAATAGGGCAACCTTCCTTTTTGAAAACATCTTTTACCTTCCTGCCAATGGCCTTTCTCCCATATGTATCCTCAGAACTTACCCCCTCCTTATCTAATATAAGCCTCATGTTGCCTCATTGTCTTTGGAATTTCATGTCTGTGTAGATTCCCCATATGTATGCTATTAAATTTTATTTTCTCCTGTTAATCTGTCTTGTGTCAATTTGATTCTAAGTCTAGCTAGAAGGACCATAGGGCAGAGGAAGTTCTTCCCTAACACCTGGCTTGCAAAAAATGTTAAAAATTCTTCAAAGTGACTGAAAATTACATAAATTAAAAGCTTAGATCTACATAAAGATAAAATGTCTGAGAAGAAATAAGTGAATGTAAAATAAAATATTTTCTTTTCTTATTCTTAATTAATCTAAAAGATAACTGTCTGTCTGAAATAATAACAACAACAGTGTTTGAGTGATTATAACATGCAGAAAAGTGAACTGAATGGCAGCAATTTTATGAGAGGAAGGAATGAATTGGAAATTCTCTTATAAAAAGTACTTGCTTTGACTATGAAGCTGTGGATTGTTATTTGAAAGTGGACCTAGATTAGGGTAACCAATAATTTTAAAAGAAATGTAATTGATACAGTAATGGACTAGAGGAAATGGACTAATATAAAATGCTCACTTAAAACCCCAGAAATCAGAAAAAGTTGGAATGATTAAAAAAACAGAAGAAATAAAAAGCAAGTAAACAAATAGAAAAGAGTTACATGCATAGTAAATATTAGTTCAACAATATTAATCATAACATTAATATGAATGTATAACAAGTATAACGAGTAAAAGACAGAGACTGAGTGTGTACAATAACAATTCCTAAGTATATGTTTTCTGTAAGAAACCCTCTTTAAATATAAAGACACAAATGAAATAACGAAAGATATGACATGCTAATCAATAAAAGGTGCTATGACTGTATTAGTGTAAGAAAGTAGACTTCAGAAGAAGGAAAAATCATCAGCGATAAAGCATAACACCACAAAATGTTCTGATATCTTAAGGTATCAGACTGGGGCAGTTTTGTGGCCCTGAGATATCAACTACCAGCCGGTTCTTAACTTTGCCCCCAAGAAAGAATTCAAAATGAGTCAAAGTAAAGTATAGCAGAAGAAACTTTATTGCAAAGCAAAAGTACACTCTTGAAATGTGAGAGCCCGCAAGCTCAAGGGAGAGCTGTGCTCCCACCCTCGGGGTTTGAGTTTCTGTCTTTTATTGGAAGTTGTTAACAAAGGGGTAGGATATTCATTACTTCAGGTGAGGATATCTTAGAAGCAGTGTACATGCTTTTTCTTCTTTATTTGGTCAAGGGTTTCCTGTCATTAAACTGTTTGGGAGGAGATTGTAGTATGTTAATGTAGTGTAATGAATGAATAATGTAAATTTTGGCCTACACTGTCAGCCATCTTGGGCCTATCTGGTTTGGTTCAGTTTCTTGTGGTCTGACATCCAGCTTTTCTAGGCAGGAACACAGGTAGACAAGACTTCAGCGCAAAGTCAGAGGAGCCCTCCCAGCCAGGACAGACCTCTGACTTCCTTATGGTTGGCCATGACTTCCTGTTTGCTGGCCTGTAGGTAACCTGTTAGAATCTAGCTAACTGCCAACTCTAACAGTTCAACATTTGCAAATCAGTCAACATGATATATCACATTAACAAAATGAAAGATAAAATCATATGATCATCTCAATACAGGCAGAAAAAGCACTTGATAAAATCCACCATCCATTAATGATAAAAACTCTCAACAAAGTCAGTATACAGAGAATATACCTCAACATCATAAATACCTTATATGAAAGACCTATAGCTATTATACTCAACAATGAAAAACTGCAAGGTTTTACTCTAAGATCAGAAATGCCCACTCTCCTCACTTTTATTCAACATAGTATTGGAAGTTTAGAGCAATTAGTCAAGAAAAAGAAATAAAAGACATATAAATTAGAGAGGGAAAAATAAAAATGTCACTATTGTCAGATAGCATAATAGTATATATAGAAAACCCTGAGGATTCCACTAAATAATCACCAGAATAAACAAATTCAGTAAAATTGCAGGGTACAAAATTAATATAAAGATTGTTTCATTCCCATACAGTAAAAACAATCAGAAAGCAAAATCAAGGAAACAATTCCATTTACAATTTCACCAAAAAGAATAAAATATCCATATATAAATTTAACCAAGGAGATAAAACACCTATAAACTAAAAACTATAAGTGAAAGAAATTGAAGACACAAATAAATGGAAAGATATTCTGTGTTCATGGATTGGAAGAACGAATATTGTTAAAATATCTTTACTTCCCAAAGCCATCTACAGATTAAGTGCAATCCCTATCAAAATTTCAATGACATTTTTCACAGAATTAGAACAAAGAATCCTAAAATTTATTGTATGGAATCCACAAAGTACTCCAAATAGCCAAAACAATCTTGAGAAAGAAGGACAAAACTGGAGGGATTATACTCCCTGATTGCAAACTATAATACAAAGCTATAGTAATCAAACGGTATGGTACTGGTATAAAAACAAATAAATTGATCAATGGAACACAATAGGTCAGAAATAAGCACACACATATATTGTCAATTAATTTATAGCAAAAGAGGCATGAATATAATGGGGGAATGATGGTCTTTTCAATAAATAGTGTTGGGAAAACTGGACAGCTACATGCAAAAGTGGACCACTTTGTCACACCATATACAAAAATCAATTCAAAATGCATGAAACGGGGTGCATGGGTGGCTCAGTCGGTTGAGTGTCTGACTCTTGATTTCATCTCAGGTCATGATCCCAGGGTAGTGGGATCAAGCCCCAAGTTGATTTCCACACTAAGAGTAGAGGCTGCTTGAGATTCTCTCTCTCCCTCCCTCTGCTCCTCCCCCACTTGTGAGTGCAGGCAGGCTCTCTCCCCCACCTATAAAAAACAACAACAAGAAAATGGATTAAATAGATTTGAATGTAAGACCTGAAACCTTAAAACTGCTAGAAGAAAACATTAGCAGTAAGCCTCTTAACATTGGTCACAGTGATTTTTTTTTTTTTTTTTTTTTTTTGCATCTGACTACAAAGACAAGGGCATCAAAAGCAAAATAAACAAATGAGACTATATCAAACTAGAAATCTTCTGCATGGTGAAGGAAAACATCAACAAAGCAAAATGGCAACTTATTGAATGGGAGAAGATATTTGTAAACAATATACAATAAAACCTTGGCTTGCGGGGAGAGAGGGAAGATGGCAGCGTAGGAGGATGCTGGGCTCACCACGCGTCCTGCTGATCACTTAGATTCCACCTACACCTGCCTAAGAACCCAGAAAACCGCCAGAGGACTAGCAGAACGGAGTCTCCAGAGCCAAGCGCAGACGAGAGGCCCACGGAAGAGGGTAGGAAGGGCGGCGAGGCGGTGCGCGCTCCACGGACTGGCGGGAGGGAGCCGGGGCGGAGGGGCGGCTCGCCGGCCAAGCGGAGCCCCCGAGTCTGGCTGGCAAAAGCGGAGGGGCCGGACGGACTGTGTTCCGACAGCAAGCGCGACTTAGCGTCTGGGAGGTCATAAGTTAACAGCTCTGCTCGGAAAGCGGGAAGGCTGGAGGACAAAGGGAGGGAGAGCTGCTGAGCCCCTGGACGGCAGAGCTCAGCTTGGCGGGGAACAAAAGCGCTCGCCAGCGCCATCTCCCCCGCCCATCCCCCAGCCAAAATCCCAAAGGGAACCAGTTCCTGCCAGGGAACTTGCTCGCTCCTCGCAAACACCCAACTCTGTGCTTCTGCGGAGCCAAACCTCCAGCAGCAGATCTGACTCCCTCCCGCTGCCACAGGGCCCCTCCTGAAGTGGATCACCTAAGGAGAAGCGAGCTAAGCCTGCCCCTCCTGCCCCCGTGCACCTTGCCTACCCACCCCAGCTAATAAGCCAGATCCCCAGCACCACAAGCCTGGCAGTGTGCAAGTAGCCCAGACGGGCCACGCCTCCCACAGTGAATCCTGCCCCTAGGAGAGGGGAAGAGAAGGCACACACCAGTCTGACTGTGGCCCCAGCGGTGGGCTGGGGGCAGACATCAGGTTTGACTGAGGCCCCGCCCACCAACTCCAGTTATACACCACAGCACGGGGGAAGTGCCCTGCAGGTCCTCACCACTCCAGGGACTATCCAAATGACCAAACG
Source organism: Panthera uncia (assembly GCF_023721935.1). Classification (NCBI taxonomy): domain Eukaryota; kingdom Metazoa; phylum Chordata; class Mammalia; order Carnivora; family Felidae; genus Panthera; species Panthera uncia. Next base: position 54,019,770 of record NW_026057582.1, on the reverse strand, counting down.
GAAGAATTCCCCTCAGAAGAATCTCCAGGAAATAACAACAGCTAATGAACTGATCAAAAAGGATTTAAATAATATAACAGAAAGTGAATTTAGAATAATAGTCATAAAATTAATCGCTGGGCTTGAAAACAGTATAGAGGACAGCAGAGAATCTCTTGCTACAGAGATCAAGGGACTAAGGAACAGTCAGGAGGAGCTGAAAACCGCTTTAAACGAAATGCAAAACAAAATGGAAACCATGACGGCTCGGAATGAAGACGCAGAGGAGAGAATAGGTGAACTAGAAGATAAAGTTATGGAAAAAGAGGAAGCTGAGAGAAAGAGAGATAAAAAAATCCAGGAGTATGAGGGGAAAATTAGAGAACTAAGTGACACACTAAAAGGAAATAATATATGCATAATTGGTATCCCAGAGGAGGAAGAGAGAGGGAAAGGTGCTGAAGGGGTACTTGAACAAATTATAGCTGAGAACTTCCCTGAACTGGGGAAGGAAAAAGGCATTGAAATCCAAGAGGCACAGAGAACTCCCTTCAGACGTAACTTGAATCGATCTTCTGCACGACATATCATAGTGAAACTGGCAAAATACAAGGATAAAGAGAAAATTCTGAAAGCAGCAAGGGATAAACGTGCCCTCACATATAAAGGGAGACCTATAAGACTCGTGACTGATCTCTCTTTTGAAACTTGGCAGGCCAGAAAGGCTTGGCACGATATCTACAGTGTGCTAAACAGAAAAAATATGCAGCCGAGAATCCTTTATCCAGCAAGTCTGTCATTTAGAATTGAAGGAGAGATAAAGGTCTTCCCAAACAAACAAAAACTGAAGGAATTTGTCACCAAGAAACCAGCCCTACAAGAGATCCTAAGGGGGATCCTGTGAGACAAAGTACCAGAGACATCACTACAAGCATAAAACATACAGACATCACAATGACTCTAAACCCGTATCTTTCTATAATAACACTGAATGTAAAAGGATTAAATGCGCCAACCAAAAGACATAGGGTATCAGAATGGATTAAAAAACAAGACCCATCTATTTGCTGTCTACAAGAGACTCATTTTAGATGTGAGGACACCTTCAGATTGAGAGTGAGGGGATGGAGAACTATTTATCATGCTACTCGAAGCCAAAAGAAAGCTGGAGTAGCCATACTTCTATCAGACAAACTAGACTTTAAATTAAAGGCTGTAACAAGAGATGAAGAAGGGCATTATATAATAATCACAGGGTCTATCCATCAGGAAGAGCTAACAATTATAAATGTCTATGCGCCGAATACGGGAGCCCCCAAATATATAAAACAATTACTCATAAACATAAGCAACCTTGTTGATAAGAATGTGGTCATTGCAGGGGACTTTAACACTCCACTTACAGAAATGGATAGATCATCTAGACACACGGTCAATAAAGAAACAAGGGCCCTGAATGATACATTGGATCAGATGGACTTGACAGATATATTTAGAACTCTGCATCCCAAAGCAACTGAATATACTTTCTTCTCTAGTGCACATGGAACATTCTCCAAGATAGATCATATACTGGGTCACAAAACAGCCCTTCATAAGTTTACAAGAATTGAAATTATACCATGCATACTTTCAGACCACAATGCTATGAAGCTTGAAATCAACCACAGGAAAAAGTCTAGAAAACCTCCAAAAGCATGGAGGTTAAAGAACACCCTACTAACGAATGAGTGGGTCAACCAGGCAATTAGAGAAGAAATTAAAAAATATATGGAAACAAACGAAAATGAAAATACAACAATCCAAACGCTTTGGGACGCAGCGAAGGCAGTCCTGAGAGGAACATACATCGCAATCCAGGCCTATCTCAAGAAACAAGAAAAATCCCAAATACAAAATCTAACAGCACACCTAAAGGAAATAGAAGCAGAACAGCAAAGGCAGCCTAAACCCAGCAGAAGAAGAGAAATAATAAAGATCAGAGCAGAAATAAACAATATAGAATCTAAAAAAACTGTAGAGCAGATCAACGAAACCAAGAGTTGGTTTTTTGAAAAAATAAACAAAATTGACAAAACTCTAGCCAGGCTTCTCAAAAAGAAAAGGGAGATGACCCAAATAGATAAAATCATGAATGAAAATGGAATTACTACAACCAATCCCTCAGAGATACAAACAATTATCAGGGAATACTATGAAAAATTAGATGCCAACATATTGGACAACCTGGAAGAAATGGAAAAATTCCTGAACACCCACAAGCTTCCAAAACTCAATCAGGAGGAAATAGAAAGCTTGAATAGATCCATAACCAGCGAAGAAATTGAATCGGTTATCAAAAATCCCCCAACAAATAAGAGTCCAGGACCAGATGGCTTCCCAGGGGAGTTCTACCAGTCGTTTAAAGCAGAGATAATACCTATCCTTCTCAAGCTATTCTAAGAAACAGAAAGGGAAGGAAAACTTCCCGACTCATTCTATGAAGCCAGTATTACTTCGATTCCTAAACCAGACAGAGACCCAGTAAAAAAAAGAGAACTACAGGCCAATATCCCTGATGAATATGGATGCAAAAATTCTCAATAAGATACTGGCAAATCGAATTCAACAGCATATAAAAAGAATTATTCACCATGATCAAGTGCGATTCATTCCTGGGATGCAGGGCTTGTTCAACATTCGCAAATCAATCAACGTGATACATCATATTAATAAAAGAAAAGATAAGAACCATATGATCCTGTCAATCGATGCAGAAAAAGCATTTGACAAAATTCAGCATTCTTTCTTAATAAAAACCCTCGAGAAAGTTGGGATAGAAGGAACATACTTACACATCATAAAAGCCATTTATGAAAAGCCCACAGCTAACATCATCCTCAACGGGGAAAAACTGAGAGCTTTTTCCCTGAGATCAGGAACACGACAGGGCTGCCCACTCTCACCGCTGTTGTTTAACATAGTGTTGGAGGTGCTAGCATCAGCAATCAGACAACAAAAGGAAATCAAAGGCATCAAAATTGGCAAAGATGAAGTCAAGCTTTCGCTTTTTGCAGATGACATGATATTATACATGGAAAATCTGACACACTCCACCAAAAGTCTGCTAGAACTGATACATGAATTCAGCAAAGTTGCAGGATACAAAATCAATGTACAGAAGTCAGTTGCATTCTTATACACTAACAATGAAGCAACAGAAAGACAAATAAAGAAACTGATCCCATTCACAATTGCACCAAGAAGCATAAAATACCTAGGAATAAATCTAACCAAAGATGTAAAAGATTTGTATGCTGAAAACTATAGAAAGCTTATGAAGGTAATTGAAGAAGATATAAAGAAATGGAAAGACATTCCCTGCTCATGGATTGGAAGAATAAATGTTGTCAAAATGTCAATACTACCCAAAGCTATCTACACATTCAATGCAATCCCAATCAAAATTGCACCAGCATTCCTCTCAAAACTAGAACAAGCAATCCTAAAATTCATATGGAACCACAAAAGGCCCCGAATAGCCAAAGTAATTTTGAAGAAGAAGACCAAAGCAGGAGGCATCACAATCCCAGACTTTAGCCTCTACTACAAAGCTGTCATCATCAAGACAGCATGGTATTGGCACAAAAACAGACACATAGACCAATGGAATAGAATAGAAACCCCAGAACTAGACCCACAATCGTATGGCCAACTCATCTTTGACAAAGCAGGACAGAACATCCAATGGAAAAAAGACAGTCTCTTTAACAAATGGTGCTGGGAGAACTGGACAGCAACATGCAGAAGGTTGAAACTAGACCACTTTCTCACACCATTGACAAAAATAAACTCAAAATGGATAAAGGACCTGAATGTGAGACAGGAAACCATCAAAACCCTAGGGTAGAAAGCAGGAAAAGACCTCTCTGACCTCAGCCGTAGCGATCTCTTACTCAACACATCCCCAAAGGCAAGGGAATTAAAAGCAAAAATGAATTACTGGGACCTTATGAAGATAAAAAGCTTCTGCACAGCAAAGGAAACAACCAACAAAACTAAAAGGCAACCAACGGAATGGGAAAAGATATTTGCCAATGACATATCGGACAAAGGCCAGTATCCAAAATCTATAAAGAGCTCACCAAACTCCACACCCGAAAAACAAATAATCCAGTGAAGAAATGGGCAGAAAACATGAATAGACACTTCTCTAAAGAAGACATCCGGATGGCCAACAGGCACATGAAAAGATGCTCAACGTCGCTCCTTATCAGGGAAATACAAATCAAAACCACACTCAGATATCACCTCACTCCAGTCAGAATGGCCAAAATGAACAAATCAGGAGACTATAGATGCTAGAGGATGTGGAGAAACGGGAACCCTCTTGTACTGTTGGTGGGAATGCAAATTGGTGCAGCCACTCTGGAAAACAGTGTGGAGGTTCCTCATAAAATTAAAAATAGACCTACCCTATGACCCAGCAATAGCACTGCTAGGAATTTACCCAAGGGATACAGGAGTACTGATGCATAGGGGCACTTGTACCCCAATGTTTATAGCAGCACTCTCAACAATAGCCAAATTATGGAAAGAGCCTAAATGTCCATCAACTGATGAATGGATAAAGAAATTGTGGTTTATACACACAATGGAGTACTACATGGCAATGAGAAAGAACGAAATATGGCCCTTTGTAGCAACGTGGATGGAACTGGAGAGTGTGATGCTAAGTGAAAGAAGCCATACAGAGAAAGACAGATACCATATGGTTTCACTCTTATGTGGATCCTGAGAAACTTAACAGAGACCCATGGGGGAGGGGAAGGGGAAAAAAAAAAAAAAAAAGAGGTTAGAGTGGAAGAGAGCCAAAGCATAAGAGACTCTTAAAAACTGAGAACAAACTGAGGGTTGATGGGGGGTGGGAGGGAGGGCAGAGTGGGTGATGGGTATTGAGGAGGGCACCTTTTGGGATGAGCACTGGGTGTTGTATGGAAACCAATTTGACAATAAATTTCATATATTGAAAAAAAAAAAAAGAATCTCTCTCTCTCCCCTCTTCTCTGGTCCTCTTCCCTGCCAGTGCTCTCTCTTGCTCTCTCCCTCAAAAAAAAAAAAAAAAAAAAAAAAAAAGTAACAATTTAGACTTAACAAAAATTTTAAATGCTCTTCAAATTATACCATTAGGAAAGTTTAAGAAATCCAAAGCCTGAAAGAAAATATTTTTTGCAAACCATATATCTGAAAAAGGACTTCTTATCTTTAATATATTCAGAACTTTTATAATACGCTAAAACTTGCAAAGACATAACTGGCATTTAGCCATATAAAATATATATAATTGCTTATAAAATGTAAAGTTTTTGCTTATTATGAGAAAAGATGCTCAACACCAGTTTGGTCCGTAACATAAAAGATTGACAATACACTTCTGGCAAAGATGTAGAGACGGGGACCTTCATACATTGATCATTGCAGTGTAAAATGGTACATATGCTTAGAATAGTGTTTGCCAGTACCTTAAAAATTTATATATACAACTATCAAATGACTCAACTTTTCTCCTTGTAGATATCTACCCCCAAATATAGAAAATTATATCCATACAATGACCTGAACATGAATGTTTGTTATAGTATTATTCATACAAGCTAAAAATAAGAAATAATCTATATTTCAATTAACTAATGAGTAGATAAAATATTTGTATCCATATAAACTATTCAGCAATAAAAATGACTGAATTACTGACATATTCAGCAACAGGGATAAACCTTAAAAACATGCTAAGTGAAAGAAGTTAAATCAAGGAAGATCACAATTGGAAATTTCCACTGATATAAATGGTATGATATAAAACTTATTGATATGTTTTTACAAGGAATATTTTATCAAGGTCTTTCCATGAATTATACTTAAAATCAACTTGTTTATTCCTTTGTGATTCTTAAGACTATTGATTATATTTCCCTCTGAAATTAGTAACAACTGTTCAATAGCTTCTGTGTTTCAGAAATAAGAAATTCTCCTTTTTCTCCTGCTAAAATCTGTTGACTGTCTAACAATTTGCTGAATCAAACACCTCCAAAAAGTATTTTTTGGTAGCAGTAAATAAATGATGAATTAAATGTGGTTATTTAATACCTAACCAGCTAACCTTTAGGTATGAATGTGTAATTATATCATTTATTTGACAATATGTAGTGTCATTTTTAAACATTCTGAAAATATCCTAATATTAGCTTTTAATATAAAGTAACAGAACATGGCAATATAAAGACCAGAAGATTCCAAGCTATCTGATTTATTTAGCAAGTGAAGGAACAGGTAGTTGAACAGCTTGGTATTTCTGAAGAGAAAATCATTTTACACAATGTTGAACTTAGATCAGAGTAAAAGTGAATAGGATAAATTCCTGAGTGTATCTAGAGATAAGATAAGCACCACAGATTGTCTCCATTTGAGAGAAGAATATTGGGGTGAGAAAGTCACAGTGATCAAGCCCCCTAAGGTGATTGACTATTAAATTCAATAGCCTCTGCAGTTTTCTTATCGACTTCCCGGTTCTCCATTAAGGAAATGTCTCAAGGGAGGGAGAAAAACCACAAGGAAAGTGACTTGAAAGAAAGCTAGCTCCAAAAATAAGTTTTAGGTTACCAATGAATCAGAAAATAAAAAAGGTCATACAAAATAAAAAGAGGTTATACAAAATATGAGCAAGTTTGGTGTTATTTAAATCATAAATGCATATACACATATATATTCATATACATATAACATACATATACATACACATCCAGGCTTATAAATTTAATGTCAGTGGAAATGTGTTTATGTGAGAGAAAAATGTGTTTCAAAGAGTCACAATCTAATTTGACTCCCAGTGAATAATTTACAGTAGAATGGAAACAGCCTAGTGATGGGAAAATAATCTAGACAGAGATTCTAAATTTTATTTGGAAATACATGAGCACACCATTCATGGTATAAATGGCACATTATTCACATTTGCAACATCATGGAACATCTGAAAGCAGCATTTCAGCATTCTTGAAACAAAACAACTCTAAATTGTTCTATTCTAGTTCATCTCCATCATAAATATTATACAGTACTGAAAAAGAACTCCTAAGTGGGAAAAAAAGGTTTTGGTTTTGATCATCTTGTATATTTAAGAGTTACTGTCATATAATCTAAAATCTAAAATTTGGTACATTTAATAGTGCAGCATTATAATTAAAGTGTATAAGTTGGATATTGGTACATTACTATCAGTGGCTTAATTTCTAAAGACAGCTATTATTTAATAAGTTCAATACATTTCTCTAAGATAACCTAAGAAACTATACTAAAATATAACCAGCTGTCAGTAGTTTTGCAGTTGTCTCATGTTTCTATAGGCTCATTTTATTTTAAGAGATGTATGGTGAAGGGATCTTGGTTCCCTATAACTTTTCCACTGCTCACTTTATGCAATTGCCTATGATGATGATTTTTCATTTATAATTACACTCCATGTGTATATAGTAATCCAATTGCAAATATTTTGATATAATCTTTTGAAGTCCAGATTTTCTATTTGAGGCAATAGTTATAAATATAAGTTCCTGTAATGAAATAAACTTTGAGAATCTGTTTTAAGCAATGAAATTAATACAACAGTGTGAATAAAAAAATTATACTTACTGGAAAGTGTGAATGACTCTCACATCCATAATTTTGAGCAAAGGTTGTCAGATTAAAATAATACATTGTATATGACTTATGTCTATAGAAAAATGTCTGTGTTGTTTAGTGTTAAGGGTAGTAGTTATATGATAGTCTTGTCCAGTCTGTGAGGACCCATCTGTGAGGCCTGCAGTCTTGCAAGCTCTAGGTGCCCCTTGTCCACACAGTGCTCACATTGTGAAATTGTACAAATACAGCAGTGTGAGGGGCGAGGCAGGCAGCGCTTTGTTCTTCTCAGCCCCAACTTTTGACTTAAAAGGGGTTTACAAAGCTATCTACTTGGAGTGAGGCTACTCTACCTGTCCTGGGGAAAGGTCAGCATCAACCCCTTAGGCTCACTAATTCCTCCATCTTGTGCCACCACCTTTTGCCACCAGCTTTCATTCCAATTGTTTTGTCCCACCCTCATTCATTTTAGGAAGGTTAGTTACAAATATACAGGGGGTGTGTTCGAAGTGTCAAAATTCAGAGAGCCCTGCTTTTATGCTGCATGCTCTTATATGCATGCACATATGATAAAGTTAAACAAGTCCAGGAACCAAAAATAAATCTATTTAATGACTTGCAAGATCTCCACACCAAAAACTATAAATCTTTTTGAGAGAAATTAAAAAATGCCAAAGTAGGGGCGCCTAGGTGGCTCAGTTGGTTAAGCTTCCGACTTCGGCTCAGGTCATGATCTCGGCAGGTGAATTGGAGCCCCACGTGGGCTGTGTGCTGACAGCTTGGAGCCTGGAGCCTGCTTCTGATTAGGTATCTCTCTCTCTCTCTCTGCTCCTCCCCTGTTCATGCTCTGTCTCTCTCAAAAATAAATGAACATTAAAAAAAATGCCAAAGTAAATGCAATGGTCGTGGTTTGGAAGACAATGGAAAGATGCCCATTCTTTCCAAATTGACATTCCACCCTATAAAAATCTTAGCAGATTTTTTCTGTTGAAAAGTGATAAGCTGATTTTCATAGAAATGTAAAAGTCTGAGAATAGACAAGGCAATATCTAGATCTTAGAAAACTATAATAATAAAAAATGAATTTGATGCAAGAATGAAAAATAGAAAATGGAGCAGAATAGATATCCTAGAAAAAGTATAGCTACATACTCAGTCTTGATATGTTACAGTGCTAGCAACAGATCAAGAAAAAACAAAGCATTTTCTAAACAACAAAAATAACTTTTAAAAATTAGTCTTCCTTTTCCCATTCCATGGGGACATAAAATATGATAACAAAATAGGATTATCTATTTTATATTTTGAAGATGAAATTTGCATTTTATCATAACTATTTGAGAACATGCTTCAATGCTCAATTTATATCATTTTTGTACTGAGGTTAGTTTCTAATGCAGAGCTAAATTATTCTAATATGTTTAAAATACTTTTTAGTCTTTTACAGCAAACCATTGTTTCTTTAGAATAATCAAGATTATGACCTTAAATTCTTACTCTGATGATTTTAGAGAAAGTAACTTTAATATGATAAATGAAAGATGACAAAAATAAATACACCAAACAGGTTTATTAATTATTTGGTACTCCATTATATCTTAAGTTTATACTTTCAAAGAATATCACAGATTACATAGTCAATCACTCCCTAAGTACTTTGTACTGTATGTTTTTGCAAAAAACCTGGAAATTTCTCTATTTCAGGTGCCCTTGATATTCCTCACTGCTACTTTTGACTTCTGTGTTACCAAAATTGTATGTTGAATTAAAGAAAGAATACTTTACATTACAGAGCACTGTCTTATACCCTCAAATATGAACAAGATTAAGTTGGTTTTTATGTCAAGTTTTGCCTTGAAGCAGGCCCAGAAAGGCTTTTCAGCAAAATGATCTTATTTTCAGTGTGATTTGTGACAATATATGACAATTTTTCAACTTTAAACTAAATCAAATTACTATATTTTAGTTTCCCCAACTGGCCAGTTCTTTTTTCTTCAACAGATTTGTTACTTTCAGTACTCTTACTGCAGACCAGGTGGATATTTTATTTAAAGAGAGACTATTAAAATGTTAAGCCAACAGAACTACATTTTCAGCATGAATAGTTTATTGCTTTTAACTTATGGCTAGTAGGGAGACAGCTGTAAAACAGAAAGAATAAATGACTTAACTAATCTACATATTAAAAATAAACTTAAATGGCAATTAAAAACTTATGTGTACTAAGGGTTTTCATCATGAAAGTGACACTAAGAATATTGTGTTACTGTGATATCCTCCAACTTTGTCCTTTAATTGATAGAAATTTTGAAGTGTATTTATTTATGGTTTTATGCTTTTCTTACAGTTTCTGTGAAACCAGACACATTGGAAATAGCTAGTTTGCCTTCCTGATGCCTAAAATAGCAGTAACTGACCAGAAATAGTATCCTCTCACACCATACAAAGCAGAAATGTCTACCGCATCCTGGTTACAGAAGTAATATGTGAAATGATCTAGACTTTTGGAAGAAAGTCTGATAATTAGGGTAATAAGTTTGATACCATATATACAAATGTATGTGCAGAGGGAGGGAAGGGAGCCAGAAAAAGAGGGAAAAAGGCTAAAGTTTTATGGGATTAAAGAAATTCTTCATGTGCCATTGTAAGAAATGTAGACATCTTCTATGGGAGGTAGAGACCTATATAAGACTTCTACTAGAGAAATAAATTGACCAGATTATAATTTCTGAAAAATAATTCATGGAGTTGTAAAGAATGGACGTCAGTTCTTCACAAAGAAATTTTTGGACTGAAAGACTGCTGATTAATATCTGTACTGTTTTCACCTATCCCCCCGCCACCCCAGGAAATGACTACAGTCTGTAAGTGATTATTGACCATCTCTACATGCCTAAATACAACTAATATGAATAAATCTCCTAAGAAATTAGTTTCCTCTATAAAGTATATCCAAATGCTATTCCCAACAGTTGATAACATTATCCTTCCCCCCTTGCAACCACATTGTAGCATCTTCCTATATCAGCTCAAGGTTAATTCTCTTTTAAATAACATTTTACACTTAGCTGAACTAATCCTCTTTATTCCCTAAAGGAAGAAAAAGGTCTATATATTTTCCTACTAAAAAATAGTAGTTGGCTCTGCTGTGCCTCAGCAAGGATATACTACAACTGTCCAATCCTGGCAATGTTTGTACGTCAGCAGCTAAAGAAACACACAGGTGCAATAAATTTTCAAAGAAAAGCAGTGACATTATATCTTCCCAGGTGTACTCCATTATGGCTTAAAGTTTTGTCATTAGATGTGGCATAACAGGTTAAAAACTATAGGTAGCCTGATATAACAACCTTGTGTGTCATAATTAGTCCAATTATTTTAGAAGAAAATTTCATATAATAATAAATAGATGATAGATAGATATCTACTTGCCAAAGGCATTTTGGCAATTGAAGCCTAGTGACAATCATGGTGAAGTTCAGGCAAAAAAATTGTTTTATGTGAAAACTAATTATGTCAATCATTCTTAGCTATTTAACAACGCGGACCTCATTTCAATGCATACATTGCTTCATTAAGTGTCCATGTGTTCTCATGAAATAATGTCACTTAATAAGGTTTTTAAGTATACACCTTATACTTCAAAGTATATCCTGTAATCCCTGGAATGTCTAAGTGAAAATAGCTAATTATTACAACTGTGACAATCAGAATGTGGATAGTACTGAAAAGTTATCTTTCAATTGTGATAAAATATATTCATAATATAAAGTTTACTGTATAACTACTTTTAAATGTACAGTTCAGGGGCGCCTGGGTGGCTCAGTCCGTTAAGCGTCTGACTTCAGTTCAGGTCACTATCTCGCGGTCCGTGAGTTCGGCCCCACGTTGGGCTCTGGGCTGATAGCTCAGAACCTGGAGCCTGCTTCCGATTCTGTGTCTCCCTCTCTCTCTACCCCTCCCCCGTTCATGCTCTGTCTCTCTCTGTCTCAAAAATAAATAAAAACGTTAAAAAAATTTAAAATAAATAAACGTTAAAAAAATTCGATGATGCTCTCTATCTTTAAAAAAAAATAATAATAAATGTACAGTTCAGTAGTATTAAGTATTTTCACAATGTTGTGCAATCATCACCACTGTCTCCAAAAGTCTTTCATGATCTCAAATGGAAACTCCATACCCATTAACTAATAATTCCCCATTCCTCCCTTCTGTTCCTCCCTGGTAACCCCCACTCTGCCTTCTGTCTCTACAAATTTGATTATTTTAGGTATCTTACATAAGTGTAATCATAAAATATTTGATTTTTTGTGACTGGCTTATGTCATTTAGCATAATATCTTCAAGATCCTTTATGTTGTAGGAAGAAGCAGAATTTATTCATTTTTAAATCTGAATAATATTACATTGTGTGTGTGTGTGTATATATATATATATATATATATAGTAATTTGCTCATCCATTTTTTCACTAATGGGCACTTAATGTTGTTTTCTATCTTTTGACTGTTGTAAAGAGTGCTGCTATGAATATTGGTGTGCCAATATCTGTTTAAATCTCTGCTTTCAGTTCTTTTTGGGTACATAACAAATAGTGGAATTGCTGAATCATATGGTAATTCTATGTTTAATTATTTTTGGAAAGTCTATACTGCTTTCTACAGGGGCTGCACTATTTTACAGTCTCATCAACAGTGCACATGGGTTCCAATTTCTTCACATCCCTGCCAACACTTTTTATTTTCTGTTATTATTTTATAGTAGCTACCTAATGGGTGTCTAACAGTTTATTTTGGCTGCTTTCAACTTTAAATAGATGCATTTTCCCAAAACAAAATAATATAGGTATTGAATATTTCCACAAAAGCCCCTTTATACACCAAATGGTTCAAAAAACTACTTTCTATGAAATACCACTCTGGGATTGTCACATCACCACTTCTTATAATCTCATTATAATACTGTTTTATGAAAGGAAAAAGTAGAGAGGAACTTGATTGATTTTAATTTTGTTAATATTTCTTCAAAAGAGAATAGTTTACCATCAGTATTTCTCTATATGTTAGCAGATGTGAAATGAATCACTTATTATCAAAAGTGATCATATCTTTAATATATTTTTTACCTAATGTGTAAGGACAGGTAACTTGGTATAACAAAGTCAGAGATTGAAGGTGAATGATACGCATTGAGACTTCTTAATAATAAAAATAGCCATTTATGGCCTAGCAAGAGAGTGAAAGTGTTACTCAGATGACTTCTAGGAGTGTTTTCCCTACCCAGTATACCATACTTTATAGCATAAAACATCTGTGCTCTAATAATAACACATAAGAGCTAGTAGCATATAAAATCTAGTATATATCAAAATACAGTTACAGTAAAATTTTCTGTGACCTGTGAATAGATGTGTAATATAGTTATCATAGTAGTATATTTAATTGAAAACATAATAATATAATTAGCATGGTAGTGTCTTCAATGAAAACATAAGAACCTAAACAATACTTTCAAAAGTATAGATAAAGATAAATATAGGTTTTTTATTTATTTTTAATTGAGTATAGTTGACACACTAGTGTAACATACAAATATGAATCATACAAATATGATTATATCATATAAATACAATCTATAAAAAGTATCAGTTTACTGACATTTTCTGACTCCAGACCAACTTCACCTGTAGGACAAACAACTTGTAATGATCTTAATGGAAATTCTTTTTTTAACTGTTTTCTTTATTTTGAGACAGAGACAGAGCATGAGTGGGGGAGGGGCAGAGAGAGAGGAAGACATAGAATCTGAAGCAGGATCCAAGCTCTGAGCTGTCAGCACAGAGCTGGATGCAGGGCTCAAACTCACAGACCCTGAGATCATGACCTGAGTTGAAGTTGGACACTTAACCAATTGAGCCACCCCTTAATGGAAGTTCTTAAAACCCTGACACCTAGTAAATCATAGTAGGAGGAACCAACAAAGATCAGTCATATGTTATCCAGGACTTCCATTGCTAGTCAATATAAAATAATATAGGACAGATTCAATCTCTTTCCTGAAATAACTGAATATTTAGACAAAGTAACTAAAACAACAGTTTTTAAGACCTTGAACATCAGGCAACAAAAAGACAGTGATTTCTGAAAGTCAGAACGCAAACAAGGTGAGCCTTATAATTGCCTACGCTTACTGCCTTGAATTTCCAGATGGCGGTGTGGGGAATGGAGGAGGAATCCAGTCAGAGCAAGTGGACTTCCTGAACTAAGGAAGTGGAGTTGAAATTCTAGGAGACAAAGTTGGCTACAATTTGTGGGATATGTTTCAGAGAGGAGAAGCTTCATAGAGGGAAAACCCCGGAGATCTACAGAGGGTCTCCTTCAAGTATTCAACAGAATATTGATTACCACATGGGCTTGAGAAAACTATTCAAAGTTTGGAAAAGGACTATCAGCCAGGATTAAAAGGAAGAGTATCTGGCACTCACACAGGGCTGGAAAACTTCACAAATCATGGAACATTTGGTAAAGTACTCAGAAGAGTCTTAAGAATAAGCTCTAGACTAGACACTGTTTTTTGTCTTGCCTAGCAAATCCTAAAAGCAGGGCCTAAAAAGATTTAACTCTTTCCAAGCATATTAAATCATCCCAGAAAAAAGCTCAAGAATATGTATAGGAGTACAAAAATATCCAGCATTCAACAAGGTAAGACAAACATAGTCTTTTAAAACAATATAAAATTACCAGATTACTAAAGAAGCAGTAAAATATAATCCATAAAGGGTAGAAAAATCAATTAATCAAAACAGTCCAAGAATTAATATAAATGTTAAAGGTTAGCAATCAATGATTTAAAATAGCTGTTATAACTATATTTTATACATTCAAAAAGATAACTAGAGACCTAGAAGGTATAAATATGAATCGAGTTAAGGTTATGGAGATGAAAACTATAATGTACATGATGAAGATCACACCAGATGGGATTAATGGCAGATAAGCAATAGAAACTATCCAAAATAAAACACAAAAATAATTTTTAAAAGTATTAAAAAAATGAATAGAGCTTCAGCTGACTGCCAGAAAATTTAAAACAGCCAAATATATGTATAATAGGAACCCTCAAAGAGGACAGAGTGGAGAACTAAAAAAATTCCTTGAAGAAATTATGGCTGAAAATTTTTCAAAGTTGATATAAATTATAAAGCAACAGATCCCATAGTTCAAAATATTTCAAGCACAAGAAACAATACAAAGTATACTAAAATTGATCAAAGCCAGTGATAAAGTCTTAAAAGCAGCTGGGGGAGTGGTGGAGGAAGGCACGTACATAAAGAAAATGCAAGTAAGTGTGACAACAGATTTCTTATTGGAAATAATGTGAGAAGACAGTGGAGAAACATCTTTAAAGCAACAGATAGACTGTTGACCTGTACACCATCAACAGAAAACACTATCCTTAAAGGAAAAAAGAAAGAGTACTCCAAATATACAAAAGCTAAAGTAATTAATGACTGTTAGACTCACATTGTAAGAAATGTTAAGACATTCCCCTGCACAAGGAAAATGATGCCAAATGGAAAAAAGGGTCTACACAAAGAAATAAAGTCACAATAGTATTCTCATTCATGTCAGAGTATGATAATTACATAATAACCAAGAAACTAACACTAGTGTACTTACTGATGCTAATACATCAAATTATTTATTCATAAATAAAACCCAACACCCAAGCATCACATTAATTTTGAGTATATTGTGGTGTTAGCGAAAAGGATCAAGATGAAAAGGCTGATCATCTGATCTGATTTGCAGGTAAAAAGAGATATCAGAGAATTAAAAAAAAATTTCTTCAACATTAAATATACATGGTCAAATAACAAAATTAAATAAGATTAATAAATAATAGTGGGCTGTTCTAATAAGCGGTTAGTTAACTATAAATATTAAGGGAGGATAATGCATTTTTTATCTCATCCAAATGAATACTTGTGTGAACAAGTGTTATTTTGGGACATAAAAAAACATACAAAGTTTACTATTTATAAGAATCATGTTAAGAAAAATGTATATTATTTGAGTAGATACTCCACAAAATAAGGCCATGAAAAAGAGAACATCAGACAAAACAAACATCGGTAGCTAATATATGTTTTAGTATCTTTGAATGCTGTCTTCATAGGACATGAATACATTTACTTTTCTATTGGTTCTAGTATACTACCAATTCCCATGGGTAATACTGATTTCATAAATATAACCAGTAAACACAGCTACTAAAGACATACATTTCTAGAATCAGTCATCAAATTACAGACTTTTGTATTATTTCAGAACTGAATGTGAGTATGATAAACACTAATAATAAAAACTGGCATGAAGAGGGAGAGAAATAGGAGAGAAAATATGAGGAGGAAACCACTCAGTATCACACATTTAAAGGGGAAAAAAAGAGGTCCGTCTTTCTAGAATTGGAACACATTAAAACCTTACCATGAAATTCCTCAACTTTTATGACTAGGAGGTAACAAACCTCTTGTCATGGTGAGTTCTTTCTTCTATTTATAAATAATAGTCCTCTTTATATTGCTATATCAGCTTTATATAGTCTGTTATCTGTCTGGTACTCTTTTCTCATCCTTTTCCCATCCCCTTGGTTTTACCCTTTCTGTACCACTGTTTTAGGATTTTTTTAATTTTTTTTTTAAGGATTTTTAAAAAGAGTACTTAGCTGGAATTTCTTGTGTTAATGTAATCACATGTTCTGACTGGTAAAGGCATATGTGAGTTAACCAAATCTCCAGTTAATTAATATTTACATCCTGTTTTCAGTTGCCCTCCCATCTATATTCCAAGTCAATTTTCTACCATTTTGTTCCTGCCCTATATTTACCCAATGCTCTTAGACCAATTAGTAAGACTGGGAAAACACTTCTCACAACTGTGGAATTTATAAGGTTGTTGAACAATGCTTTTTGCAGAAAAAAAAAAAAAAAGAACGAAAATAATCCTAGCTTCTAGTTCAAGTTTGATAAAAATAGAAATTGATTTAAAAATATATTTATACATTTTTCTTTTATTTTTTGGGTAGACTGAGAATCTGAATACAGGACTTTTAAAGTCACTTTAAATTTAAAGTCATTTTAATTTTGTTCTGAAGAATTTTAAAACATAAAGGAAAGCATGTTCTTTTAAAAAAAATTTAATGTTTAGTTTTGAAGGAGAGAGAGACAGAGTGTGAGTGGGGGAGGGGCAGAGAGAGAGAGACAGAGACAGAGACAGAGACAGAGACAGAATCTGAAGCAGGCTCCAGGCTCTGAACTGTTAGCACAGAGCCCAACGCGGGCTGGAACTCACAAACCGCAAGATCATGACCTGAGCCAAAGTTGGACACTCAACCTACTGAGCCACCCAGAAGCCCCAAGGGAAGCATGTTCTAATCAGGTTCCTAACTTTGAGAAAATCTGAGCAGTTTTTTTATACAGGTTGAATTCAAGAGAACTACAATAGAGGCTCAAAATGAGTTAATGATCCAAATTAATTGACTAAATCTTAGATGTAGGTAATCATAGAATTCTAGATTGAGAAGTTCAGTCTACAATTGTTAAGTAAACAAATATATTTTCTTCACAAATACTTTAACAAATGTGTTTTTATTTACCAGGTATATTAGTAATAAAAATATAAATTCAACAGTTATATGGAGTGAACAGATTTTTAGTGAACAGATTTTGAAGGTTACCATATCTATAATGTATTATTGAATATTATTGTTCTTTATATTACATTTACTGATTCTATGTCTAACTTTTTAAAGATGATCCGTCCAAAATCTGTCAGCAATGGCCTGATATAGTTAAACACGAGTACTGTACTTTTCTGATACTCTTTATTTATCCCTCATTCTTCAGGCATAGTTCAGATTAACAGTTGTTTGTCTCCCAGCCCCTTGGCAGTTTGAATATGTTTTACCACTAATTTATTGCATATATGTGGCTGATGTGAAACATACTGTGAGTGATAATCTTATTTTTATAGGTAATTTGCAGTGTCTTTTTTGTACATTTTAAGACTTTAAGATTTCGTTTCTCATTTTGTGACTTAGGCTTTTCAAAATATTACACTTATATGTGATTATTATATCTAAAGACTGCTATCTTTTGACATTTCTAGAAAATTTTATGCCATTGTACCTTTGAAAAATAATGCCCCCAGACACTGGGTGGCTCAGTTGGTTGAGCATTTGACTCTTGGTTTCAGCTCAGCTTGTGAGCCCAGGATCGTGAGATAGAGCCCTGCGTCAGGCTACATGTTGAGTGTGGAGGCTGCTTGGGATTCTCTCTCTCTCTCTCTCTCAATCTCTCTCTCTCTCTCTACCTCTTTCTCTCTCCCTCTATCTCTCTCTCTCTCTCTAAAATAAATAAAATTTTAACAAAAGAAAAAGAATCCCCCCAAATTCTCTCAATTATTTAATTCCGCATAAGAATTAAGCTTGTTTATTATGTTTTTACTTCAGCAAGCATTGTTTCTCATGAAACACAGTATCCACATTGTAAGGTTTTGGAAGTTAGATAAATAGATGATGCAAAAACAGTATGAAGAATGAGAATATAGCTAATGATATTGTAAGAGTGTTGTACGGTGACCGATGGTAGCTACACTTGCGGTGAGCATATCATAATATAGGGATGTTGAATCACTGTTTGTACACCTGAAACTAATGTAATATTGTGTATCAACTATACTAAAAAAAAAAAGGAAAATTAAGGCAAGAACAGAATGGGAAAAGGAATTACAATATTTAATTTTGGGAAGAGAAAGGGTGTGAAATTGTAATTTGTAATAAGAAATACACATTTGGAATTTTTATCCCTTTTCTGATGCAGAGCTCCTAAAATCCTTGGAATTTCCTAAGTGATGACAGCAATAAAAGTGTTTTTGCTATGTTAGTGAGGTGACATTTGGGAAGATCCTTAGATAACCTAAGAATGGGAGCTGTTTACCAGTGTAGAAGATTGGAACATTCAGTCCCACCCTCTGACCTCCTCGGAGGGGAGAAAGGCTGACGATTGAGGTCAATCACCAATGGCAAGTGATTTAATCAACCATGCCTAATAATGAAGCTTCCATTAAAAAACAAAAAAGACACGGTTAAGAAAGTTTTTGGGTTAGGGAACATGAGGGAATGTGGGAAGAATAGTGTACCCTTTCCCCATTTTTTGCCCCATGTGTCTCTTCCATCTGGCTTCCTGAGTTATCCTTTTATAATGAACTAGTTATTTACTAAGTAAAATGTTTCTCTGAGTTATGTGAGCTGTTCTAACAGAACCTAGGAAGAGCTTATGGGAATCTCTGATCTATAGCTGGTCTGTGAGGAGTATAGGTGACAGTGACCTATCCAGTGACCTGGATTTAGAATTGGCATCTGAAGTGGTGGTTGGCGGGTGGGGCAGGGGCAGTCTTGTAGGACTGAGCCTTCAATGTGTGAAATCTGGTGCTATCTCCAGGTAGATAGCCAGGATTGAGTTGAATTCTAGAATACTTAGCCAGCATCAGAGAATTGATTGGTCGGATGGGGTTTACCCCACCACATATGGTAAGTGGTGATCAGAAGCAATAAAGGAGAACCTATAAAAAGATAAGTAATAGCTCAAGAATTAGGGTGGATATCAAACTGCATGATATTCCTGAAGCTAAAAAGTAAGAGTGTTTTTGAGGGAGAAATTTTTCACTTGAAAGACCAATTCAAATACAGTATGAATGGAAAATTGTGTGTACGATTTAGAAGTAAGGCAGTATTGTGAATCTTGACAAGATTCCATTTTTGTGGAATGACATCTTTCCAAACATATGGCAGTGATTAAGGAGCAATGAGAATAAAATAAATAATGCAGGTATATAATGTGGACAGCCACTCAAGCATTTCACTATATCTGGCCAAAATTAGGAGATAAATTATTATTTTTATCGTTGCTATTACTGGAGTATAAAATTAATTTGGATATATATAAGCACTAATAGAAGAAATATATAAAGGAGATTTCAAAGTCCAGGAAACACATAAGATGATGAATTAATTGCGTGGGATGAGTTTCCACATTAAACAGCCTCTAAAACAAAACTTAGAAGGCAAAATGGTTATTACGGAGAAGCCATGAGATAGACATTGGTGGAAAGAAGTTGAACCGGACAGAAGGAGACAGCTGTGATACAGACCCAACAGCCTAAAGCAACTCCACAAGAAACTTGTATCTATAATGGTTTTTCACAACGATCCCAAATTAAGCTAAAGTGGCCAGGCCAACCTGCACAGATCAGTCATTAGGTGTGAACTGTGTCTGGGAAGGGCTATATTTTTAGGTAAGGTGGATGTCTAGAACTGAATCACTAGCAGTAGTAAGCAGCTGAAGGCTATCTGCTGACAGCAATCCCAATAATTGGGTCCTAAGAAAGCAAGAGTGTTGTGATCCTAAGTATAGGTGAAATAACAGCTTTGGATAGGTGAAGAGAAAACTTTTCCACTAACAGAAAACCCAGTGTTATGGATGACATGGGAAGATGTAACTACCTTCATATATATATATATATATATATATATATATATATATATGTAATAGAAATGAGCTGGAGGCAAATCTCCAATAGCTACACAGATGACTAGGAAATAAAAATTTGGGAAGAGATGATAATCCAAAATCCAAAGCAGTGGTGAGGGGTGTGACATCAAATGAAGACTGGAAGTCAAATTAGATAAAGTAATCAAGCAACAGGGAGGTTAAATGCAGATTAGCAATCCTAGAAAGACTGTGGATAGTATCAAAGAAACTTGACTAATAAACATGGAATGGGAAAAGTATAATTACATTAATTTAGCAGATAAGTGCTTGGGCTCTGCTCAGTATTTTATAAAAAGCAATATGAGAAACTTAACAGAAGACTATGGGGAAAGGGAAGGGAAAAAATAGTTTCAACCAGAGTGGGATTCAAACCATCAAAGACCCTTAAATACAGAGAACAAGCTGAGGGTTGATGGGGGGAGGGGCTAGGGAGAGGGGAAATGAGTGATGGGTATTAAGGAGGGCACTTGTTGGGATGAGCACTGGGTGTTGTATGTAAGTGATGAATCACAGGAATCAATCCCCAAAACAAGAGCACACTGCATACACTGTATGTTAGCTAACTGGACAATAAAGTATATATATAAAAAAATAAAATAAAATAAATAAAAAATAAAACTCTATTAAAAAAAAAAAGCAGCATAACATAGTGCTTAAGAGTAAGGTCACTGAAGCCAGAGAGCCAAGGCTAACAATCTCATGTTGCCACATAGAGTCTGGTGACCTCAAACAAGTTACTTATCCTTTCTGTGTATCTATTTTCTCTTCTGTTTCAGAGTTGAAAATATATTACTGAATTTATTTGGATTGCTACAGGAATTTGTGAAAGTTTATATGTAGGCATTGTCAATGAGTAGGTCAAGAGATGATCATCACAATAAGCAAAAACATGCAAGGGGAAGCAGAAACCTCAAACCTCAATTGTAGGATGAGGCACAGGAATCAAAAGAAATAAATGCTCACTTACTGCCAATAAGATGGAAGACAAAATTGGGAATTCAATAAGGCAAGTGTGATGCTGAACTATTGAACTTTTAACCTAAAGTTCTTTATATAAAAGTTCTAACTGGCAAGATGAGTTTCAGAATGTGCAATAGGTTTGAAATATATATGTGAATTTTGGTTGACTGCAATGCAAATAGCCAGAAAACGAATTCACAGAAGTTTCAGGAGCGTAAGGGGCAAGACTAACATTCACCAAGCACTTGATATATCCTGGTCATTGTTAAAGTCACCCTATGTACACTATTTCATTTATCTCACATTTATCTCTCTCATTTAATTCACATCATGTGAATTATTTTTAAAAATATGAAAAGAATATTTAATGAAGTCGTTGTAATATTGAATGGTGATAACCGATGATTATTGTCTTACTCTTGTAAACCTTGATCACTGGATGTGTGCTGGCCAGAAAGGAGTGCATATGGTGATAATATAATGGTTCAAATTGATTATATTTGAATGCACGTAGAGATTTGTCTCAAAGCTTGTGTGTTGTAAGTTGTGCTGCATTTGTGTTAATATAACTGCAGGTAGCCTCATGTAACTGGAGGGGAGGACATATCTAAAAAAGGATAAATAAGGAAGATAAATACGGGCTAAACCAGGAACATGATTTTATTGACTCTTCAAAAATAATTTATGTAAGGGCACTTGGGTGGCTTAGTCAGTTGAGTGTCTGACTCTTGATTTCAGCTAAGGTCATGATCCCAGGACTGTGGGGGCAAGTCCCACGTAGGGCTCTGTGCTGAGGGAGCCTGCTTAAGACTCTCTCTCCTCTGCCCTTTTCCCTGTTCTGCTCCCTCTGTAAAATAATAATAATAATAATAATTTAACTTTTTAAACATTTGTTTACTGCTGAGAGACAGAGACAGAGCACGAGAAGGGAAGGGGCAAAGAAGGAGGGATACACAGAATCTGAAGCAGGCTCCAAGCTCTGAGCTGTCAGCACAGAGCTGTTCGCGGAGCTTGAACCCACAAATGTGAAATCATGACCTGAGCTGAAGTTGGATGCTTAACTGACGGAGCTACCCAGGCACCCCAATAATATTAATTATATATATATATATATATATATATATATATATATATATATATAAAGCCATATGTAGACATACATAGTAGTAGTTATGAGAAATAAAAATAAGGTTTGCATATTATCTTTTTTTAAATTTCTATTAATTGTTAATAAAGTAAATAATATTTATATGCATACATCAAAGTTTCTTTGACCTTACCTCACTGAAAAGAAATGGTAGGACATTTTCACCTGCTTGAGCCCCCACCTATAGAGGGTAGAATCTTGCTCCACAAGAAGCTGCTAAAAGCATGTCTGGGACTTTGTGGAGGATGCTATACAAGTGGTTGTGGATGTGTCTCATGAATGGAGCTTGATAATTGCTATTACAGCTTTTCCTACTGAGTATGGTTTCAGCTCTGTAGCAAAAAACAAGCCGTTGTCACTTCTTGACTGGGTACCTAAGTGCTGCCAGACACTGCGAGTTTTGACAGGGCCACCCGGTCTCCACTGTTTTCCCAGCTCTGCGTGATCCCTCTCCTGCTCTACTGTGCAGCACAGTTCACTTGGGACTGCTGCTGACATTCCATTAATGACCCATGTGAGGGGATGAGAAGAATCCCTTCTTATCTTTGGCTTGGGCTTTATCCTCTATGGATTCCCAAAGTAGGGCAACATGAGCCCCGGTTCTTTATGAATTATTTTTATAGTATTTCTTGTCCTAAAACACACATGGACACACAAATTTCCTGACTTTCGAAACAACTGCTGTGACAGACAATATACTCGATGACAAATTATTATTTCCAATACGATTAAAGGTTCACATTGGGTTAAACCTATTATGCCTGGATCCTTCTCTCAAAATGATGTAAATCCTGTCTTCCTATAAAAGGGCTCCTAGTCTTAAGTCTCCCAGATAAAGCAAGAAATATGTCTGAATCCCAATGTTTGATATGTCTATGCTTGTATGTGTGCATATGTATATAGTATTGTCAGCTGTCTTGTGATCGTCTTTTAATGAAAATAGAGAGATGCTTTGATGTTGTTAAAGTATGGAGATTCAACACTGCTGTAAGTCTTTACCAGTCAAAAGTCATTTAAATTCTCCTGGATTCCCAGAGATTACAATTAGCAGTACATTTTGGATAATGGCATCCATAATGCCATAGTCACAGACATCCTGCCAGAATGTGGGTGGCTTGATTGGAGCCATTCATTGCCTGATTCCATCTACATCCTGCAGAGCAATTTAGCTCCTTAAATAACCATCTCCTACTGCTAAAGCAACAATGTGCCATGCAAAGTAAATCAATATATAAATCATTTGCTTATATCAACAAATCCTTAATTTGCCTCATCACAAGAAATGTCTAAGAAATCTTAATTGAGATCTTCTTATTAAGAGAGAATTTGATCTACCTTAAGATGAGAGTATTCCCAAAGAAGATTTCATAAATAGTATATGTACTAGCATCATAACATAGAAGTGCTAATTAAATTTTTTTTATAAAAGCTGTCTTTTAATCCATTTTAGTAGGAAAAAAAAACACTTCAATCAGGATTTAATTTATAAGGGTTTCCTGAGGAAGTCAGTCAGTGAATAATTTATTTTTCTAGCTTACTCATGAGAGCTTCAAATTGTTGTAGTTTGTGGGGTATTGGGGATTTACCCATCTTTTTTTTTAAATATTCAGGCCTGAATTCAAGTATTCAGATTTGAAAACTTGGCTGTTAATATATTATCCATTCAAACACAAAGTCTGCAGGTGAATTTTTAAATTTTGTACTGTATTTACCCTTCATTTTCTCATGTCATAAAATCAACTGATGCCATCATTCTTATATGTAAAGTAGCATGAGAGCAATACACATTGCTTACCAAGGTAATCACATTGATTACCAAGGTAATCTTCATAATTTATTAGCTTAAACTGTACCACAAGTATAATATTATAAATAATTTAATCTTTAGTAAAATATTTCAAAAGGACATTATTGTATAAAATAATGTGTATGTTGTGTTCCTCAGTAAGATTCAATGGATAGCATCTCTTTTACACAGAGTCTGAAAAAAGTGAAAATAGTGCAAAGGAATGGCAGAAGGAGATCAACAAATTCAACATAATTTATACTAAATCTTAGGTCAGATGATGTAGCAGTTTCACTAACTACTGCACTTACCCATCCAGTTACAGTCAGCACCAATCAGGGCTGGCCTCCAAATAGTGGACAAGGAATGGCAAGGAAGCATCAGCTCTGTAGATTAAGTCCAGGAATATTTTTCCAGATTTAACAACTAAGTATGTCATATTACGTGGAGTAAGTAAAGAAGTTAAAGATGTCATAATTGTGCTTAGGGAAGGAACCATATTTTGATAACCAAGGGCAGAAAAGAGAAATTTCTCTGAAAATTTGGTTTTTTAGTCCTGTTTTTCTCTTTAACAAAATAAAAATCATAATAAGGAATCACAACACTCACCAAAGTGAAGTTTTTGTGTTTGTTATTTTGTAATCTAATTCCATGTAATATTACTGAAACTCTTTTTAAAAATTGGTCAAATAAATAATCATTTCTCAAAATTTCTTCATGTCTGCATAAAATCATTAATTTATTAAAAATGTACAACTTTAGGGACACCTGTGTGGCTCACTCTCGGTTTCGGCTCAGGTTATGATCTCACAGGTTGGTTTGAGTCCCACATCCACTCTGTGCTCATGCTGACAGTGCAGAGCCTGCTTGGGATTCTCTCCTCTCTCTGCCCCTCCCCCACCCACTCTGTCTCTGTCTCTCTCAAAATAAATAAATAACTTTAAAAGAATGTGCAACTTTAATAATAGTATTATTAATAGTCAGCACTTATTTTTCAAACATGAATATTCTGGTAGCTTACAGATAGAAACTATAACTTCTACAACAGGGACAACATTAGCAACCCATCTCAGAATGACTTTTGAGAAACAATAGAGTTCATCCATATAAAGTACTTACACAATGTCAACTATGTAATAAAGTGCTCTTTAAGTTTTCTATAATTATTAACATAGTTGTTATAATAATAATGGGACTGCATTTGGGATCTATTTTTAAAATAGAAGACAATTAGAATATGACATAACACTAAAGAGTATGAAAAAAATGAATTATTCTGTGAACTCTCAATTATTCATTCAAAAATAGAATCTCATTCAGGAAATACTTATATTTTTCTCAAAAAATATTCTTGCAACACATCCATTTTCTCTTTTTGTTATAAAACATAACACATGTGACAAATATGTTTAATCACTGTCTTCTTCAGGAGACCATAAACTCCATGAGGACAGATCTTATTCATCTTTATGATCCAACATTATACAGTGCAAAGCAAGGACATGTATCTAATTATTACCTGTTGAACAAATGAATCTTTTCCTGAAAAGAGTAGTAAAATCAGTTTTCTTTAAGTAAATTCAGCAACACAATCCTTTTAATGATCCTATTCATTTATATAGGAATGTAGGTGCCTGCGATGTGGGAACAAAGACCGAAGAAAAAGAATTAAATTTCCTTACAACTTAGAGCCCATTGACAAGTCTTTGAGACAAGCAGAGTGACCTTCCTCTGGGAGCTCAGCTGCCTCAATAATGATGACACTTTGTTAAGGGCAAAAGGCAATCTTAGCATCAGCTAGGTACATCAGTTCTAGTGTGGAGTGTGCAGGCTTCCCCCAGGAGGCCTGCCAGGCAAAGCCTTTCTAATCCTCTATGATTAGGCCTGAAAAATTACATATAGGTTTTTGACCAGAGCTGAACTCCTCATCCACTAGCACTGTATTTCAATTTGCATTCCTCTAATTAATAACACTAATTGCTTCCTTATATAAACTTATTGGTAAAATGTAACTTCCTTTCTGAAGTCTTATTGAAGTATTTTGTCAGGTTTATCATTTATTCAGTTTTGATTTGTGGGAAGTCTTCATATATTGTGGAAATAAGTCATTTGCCAAACATATTTAAAACATTTATTTTCTCCCACTCTGTGGCTTGCTTGGTCATTTTCATACCTGTGTTTGTTGCTTAACTTTTTAAAAAATAATGATCTTTGTTGTTAATACTTCTTAGGTTCTCTCTAGGAAATCTTGTCCATGCCCAGTTTATAAAGATATTTTACTATATGTTTTTGTAGATGTGTAGTTTTAGCTTTGAGATTAATGACAAAGATTAATCTCAAATTGTATGTGGGGTAAAATAGTGATTTCTTTATTTTGTATGTGAAGAGCCCATTGTGCCACAACAATCTGTTGAAAAGACTTCCTTTCTCCTTTAAATAAATTTGGTGCATTAAAAAAAATCCATTGGCCATATAAATGTATGTCTATTTCTGGCACTTTATTTGGCTTAATTGATCTACTAATATATCTCTACGTAAATACCATAATATGTCTTGATTATGAAATAAAGTGATGTGATTTCTCAAAATGTTTAAAATATTTCATCAAAATTATTTGAGCTATTTTTGATCTTTGGAATTTCTACATTTGAAGAATTTTGAGAATCATTTTGTCAATTTTTACAGAAATTTCTTATGATTTGTATTAATTGTAATAATAATTTCTGGGATAATAGATATTATAACAATATTTAGTCCTTGAAACCATAACATTATATAAATCTCATTCTATAAATATAACATAAATTATCTTTTACTTCTATGTCCAAAGTTTTATAGATATTAAGTAGAGGTCTTATAATTATTTTGTTACATATATCCACAGATGTTTTATATTCTTCAGTGTTTTTTTGAATTATATTTTCATATTAGTTTTACTTTAGGGTTGTGTGTTGATATTGTAAGAAATACAATTAAATTTTAGATAGTGATATAACAGATGAATTTACCAAATTAAATCTTTTTGTATTTTTGTATAGTTTTAGACTTTCATATGTAAAATATTATATCTACTGTGAATAAAACGGCTTTATTTCTTCCTTTCTAAACTTTACACATTATATTTCTTTTTTTCTATTGTTGAACTTGCTAGGATTTCGAACATAATATTGAATAAAAAGGGTAAAAGTAAAAATTCTTACCTTATTCTCAACCTTATGGGAAAAGCATTCATGTTTCACCAAAAGAGAGCATAAAGTGTTGTTAACTCTAGAATTTACATAAATAACATTTATAGGATGAGAAACTTTCCTTCTATTTCTAGTTTACCTTAAACCCATTTATAATTATTTTTGAAGATTATATTTCTAAAGCCAAATAAATACTCATCTTGGCTAAACAAGAGCATAAGGGATGAAGTAAAAATGTGAGTAGATGATAATAATATAGATGGTAAAAGAAAGGATAACTACCATGGAACACTAATCTTCTCTCAAGAGTATGTCTGTATATCCAATACAGAAAACAGACACACTGCCATAAAATTGGTTTCTATCATCTCCTCAAACAGGATCTGTATAGAATTAAATATTGTGGAATCAGATGCTACTTACATTCTTTGCATAATTGCTCAGTCACATTTTCTTCACAAAATATAATTCCTAGAGTTGTTGTGATATATAATACAAAAAGAATAGATTTTGACAATGGAGAGAATAAAATGGAGTAACTATTGCTAAAAGAGCTGTTTAAAATGGAGCCAGGAGGACACTGAGGAGGTGAGGCTTATGCACATTTTCTGCTTCAAATACTCAGAATTTATGCTGAACTCAGCTAAAAGCCAAGACATCTGCTATATATTAAAATGGACATAAATGGACTTTCTGCCTAACACTAGCCCTAGCAACCAATCACGTACAGATTAGTGTGACAGTAGCTATGGCATCACCAATCACCTTTATCCAAAGCAATTCATGTAAATCCCCTCTTTCCTCTTTATAAACTCTAAAGTCCTTTGTTTTTCTAGCAAGCTTTCCAATTCTGTCACATCTGTGTCTCCCAGATTGCAATCCCTAAGACCCGAAATGAACATCCATATATCATTTTGCAGCTTGCAATTTTGTCTTTCATTGGTTGACAATTTATATTCTCAATTCACCAATGGCACATAGCAACATTTAATTTTTAAAAATTAATTTTTCTCGTGGTCATGTTTCAGATGATGAAGATCATACTCGTCGTCATCATGAAGCTGATGGTGATGGCAAAAAATGATTATTAAAACACTAAATACATAGTTCGGTTGAATGCCAATGGTAGACTAAAAAAAGAGAATTATTGGACATAATAGAAGGAATAAATAACTACTTAAAATAAAATACATTGCCCTACTGGAAAACTAGCAGCAAGTTCCAAGCTACCTTCCATACAAGATGTCTTAAGGTAAAAACAACTCACATTAAAAAAATCAGCATTAAAAAAAAGAAAAAAAAATCAGCATAAACCTTGAGTCTTCAGTGAAAAATGCTTAAGCAGTTCCTACAATTTTTCTCCACAGTTATGTAAACTGCCAGCCCTATCAATCTAGTAATTTTATTCTATTTTTTTCATTTATTCTCTGCTTCCTCCAAGCTGATGATTTATTACACACAATATCTTAGGTTGAAATGATTTAAAGTGGAAGAACAAGGAAGCAAAGGTAAAATAAGTTGAGAGAGATTTGTGCACACTGTGCAAGCACTTTTGCTGGAAGAGATCCACTTTCACTCAAAGTGAAACTTGGTAACTAAGAGCCAGACAATTATGTAGTTCAGTGAATTCTAAAGATAAAACACAAACCAAGATTTATTTGTTTTTTTTTTTTTTTTAGAAAACCTTGAAAAGTACTGGGAAACCTAGTAACATCTAACAGAGAAAATAGTAACATAAGATGAGCTCATATTATAAAGTAAAACTGAATTGAAGCATTGAGTGAAATCAATGTGATGAGACACAAATACATGATTCTGTTTGATTTTATGGAAGTTAAGCATAGTTGACTATCCCCTGATGCCCTGATTTTTTTCTCATGTGTGTCCTATTAGAGATTTGATTGAATTAAAAATCCAGTATTTGCACTTTGTCCTCAAAAAAAAAAATAGCTTCTCTTTATTGAGGATGACTATTTTCTTCATAGAACACCAACTGATTCATGTTTTTTGACAAACACAAATCATTATTTACACAATTATAATGGACTTTTTCTTCTGATGAATTGATGTAAGGATGCAGTTGTTCATTTTATCTGTGATAAAATCCATCAAAGTTGTCTGTGATTTGAAAAAAGAATGACATTAAATTTTTGAGCTGATTTGACTATATAAAAATTGATGCCAAATTTGTTCAGGAATGATATTTAATCAAAAGAAAATACTCTATGAAATTGTGTCAGATTCATAGATAAAAAGTGACAAATAAGGGAATTATTGAGTTATTTTTCAATAAAAATCTGTTACTCTTATGTGGTATGGGAATCATCAATTAGCATGATTCATGAGAAAACCAGTAAAAAAGCTGCCTAGAAAATGTTTTCCAGAA
Organism: Panthera uncia; assembly: GCF_023721935.1. Classification (NCBI taxonomy): domain Eukaryota; kingdom Metazoa; phylum Chordata; class Mammalia; order Carnivora; family Felidae; genus Panthera; species Panthera uncia. The sequence goes on along the minus strand of NW_026057582.1, from coordinate 53,990,056 downwards.
TGCCCCATTTCTTTGGTTGTGAATTAGGTTTTTTCTTTTTTGTTATTTAAATTATAGTTAGTTAACATATATTAATGTATAATATTAGTTTCAGTAGCAGAATTTTGTGATTTGTCACTTACAGCACCCAGTGCTTATCACAAGTGCCCTTCTTAATGCCCATTACCCATATAACTCATACTGCCCCACCCACCTCCCCTCTGATAACCATCAGTTTGCCCTCTATAGTTAAGGGTCTGTGTTATAGTTTAACTGACTCTTTTTTACTCCATGTTCAGCTATTTTATTTCTTAAATTTCACGTTATGACTTAAAGCATATAATATTTGTCTTTGACTGACTTATTTTGCTTAACATTATACACTCTAGCTCCATCCACATCATTGCAAATGGCAAGATTTCATTCTTTTGATGGCTCAGTAATATTCCATCATATGTGTGTATATGTGTGTATATATATATATATATATGTGTGTGTGTGTGTGTGTGTGTGTATACATATATATATATGTATGTATATATATATATATATATATATATATGTGTGTATATATATATATATACCATGTCTTCTATGTCTATTCATCAGCTGATGGACATTTGGGCTCTTTCCATAATTTGGCTGTTGTTGATAATGGTTGTATAAACATCAGAGTGCATGTGTCCCCTTAATCCATATTTTTGTATCCTTTGGGTAAATACTTAGAAGTGCAATTGCTAGATCAAGAGTAGTTCTATTTTTGACTTTTTGAGGAACCTCCACACTGTTTTCGACAGTGGCTGCACTAGTTTGCATTCCCACCAACACCGTAAGAGGGTTTCTCTTTCTCCACATCCTCGCCAACTCTTGTTTCCTATGTTGTTGATTTTAGCCGTTCTGACAGGTGTGAGGTAATATCTTATTGCAGTTTTGATTTGTATTTCCCTGATGATGAGTGATGTTGTGCATCTTTTCATGTGTCTATTAGACATCTGGATGTTTTCTTTGGAAAAATGTCTGTTCATGTTTTCTGCCCTTTTCTTAACTGGATTATTTACTTTTTGAGTGTTGAGTTTGATAAGTTCTTTATAGATTTTGGATACTAACCCTTTATCAGATAGGTTATTTGCAAACAACTTTTCCCATTCCATAGGTGGCATTTTATATTTGTTGATTGTTTACTTTTCTGTGCAGAAGTTTTTTATCTTGATCAAGTTCCAATAGTTCATGTTTGCTTTTGTTTCTCTTGCCTCCAGAGATTTTTCAGGTAAGAAGTTGCTGTGGCTGACGACAAAGAAGTTGCTGTCTGTGTTCTCTAGGGTTTTGATGTTTTTTCCTGTCTCATATTTAGGTCTTTCATCAATTTTGAATTTATTTTTGTGTATGGTGTAAGAAAATGGTCCAGGTTCTGGGTACTTGGGTGGCTCAGTCGGTCTGGATTTCAGTTTAGGTCATGATTTCATGGTTCATAAGTTCAAGCCCCTCATTGGGCTCTGGCTGACAGTGGGGAACCTGCTTGGTGGGGAACCCACCAAGAGAGAGAGGTGGGGAACCCTCTCTCACTGCTGCTTCCCTGCTCATGTACATGCATTCTCTAAATAAATAAATAAATAAATAAATACACACATACATACATACATACATACATACATACACACATACATACATAAAAGAATGTAATAAAGTTTCATTATTTTGCATTTGCTGTCCAGTTTTCCCAACACCTTTGATTGAAGAGCCATTCTTTTTCCCACTGGATATTCTTTCCTGCTTTGTTGAAGTGTAATTGACCTGTAGTTGTGGGTCTATTTCTGGATTTTCTATTCTGTTCCATTGATATATATGTCTGTTTTTGTGCCAGTACTATTCTGTCTTGATCACTGCAGCTTTGTAATACAACTCGAAGTCCAGAATTTTGATGCCTCCAACTTTTCTTTTTCAAAATTGCTTTGGCTATTCTAGGTCTTTTGTGGTTCCATACACATTTTAGGATTGTTTATTCTAGCTCTGTGAAAAATGTTGGTGATATTTTGTTAGGGATTGCATTGAATGTGTAGATTGCTTTGGGTGGTATAGAAATTTTAGCAATATTGTTTCTCCCAATGCATGTGCATGGGATGTTTTATAATTACTTTGTGACATCATCAATTTCTTTCTTAATTATTCTGTAGCTTTCAAAGTACAGATCTTTTAGCACTTTGGTTAGGTTTATTTCTAAGTATCTCATGGTTTTTGGTGCAACTGTAAATGGGATCAATTCCTTGATTTCTCTTTCTCCTGGCTAATTATTGGTGTATAGAAATACAACCAATTTCTGTACGTTGATTTTATATCCTGCAACTTTGCAGAATTCATTTATCAGTTATAGCAATTTTTTAGTCGGTCTTTGGGTTTTCTACATAGAGCATCATGTTATCTGTAAGTAGTGAAAGTTTGACTTCTACTTGCCAATTTGGATTCCTTTTATTTCTTTGGTCTGTTTGCTAAGGGTAGAGCTTCCAACATTATGTTAAAAGACAGTGGTAAGAGTGGACATCCCTGTCTTGCTCCTGACTACAGAGGAAAAGCTGTCAGTTTTTGAGAGGATTGAGGATTGTATTAGTTGTGGGTCTTTTGTATGTGAACTTTATGAAGTTGAGATATGTTTATTCTTTCCCTACTTTGTTAAGTTTTTATCAAGAATAAATGCTGTACTTTGTCAAATGCTTTTGCTGCATCTATTGAGACTATCATATGGTTCTTATCCTTTCTTTTATTAATGTGATGTATCATGTTGATTGATTTGAGAATATGGAGCCACTCTTAAAGCCCAAGAATTAATCCCACTTGATCATGGTGAATTATTCTTTTAATGTACTGTTGGATTCGATGTGCTAATATTTTGTTGAGAATTTTTGCATCCATATTCATAAGGGATATTGGCCTGTATTCCATTGTATATATAAACTACATCTTGTTTATCCATTCATCAACTCTTTTTTTAATGTTTGGTAGAATTCCTCCAGGAAGCCATCTGGCCCTGAACTTTGTTTATTGAGAGACTGCTGATTACTGATTCAATATCTTTGCTGGTTATCAGTCTTTTCAAATTTTCTGTTTCTTCCTGTTTCAGTTTTGGTAGTTTATATGTTTCTAGGAATTTATCCATTTTTTCCAAATTGCCTACTTTGTTGGTATATAATTGCTCATAATATTCTCTTTTAAATGTTAGTATTTCTGTGGTGTTGGTTGTGATCTCTCCTCTCTCATTCTTGATTTTATTTATTTGGGTCCTTTCTCTTTTCTTTTTGATAAGTTTGGCTAGGGGTTTATAAATTTTATTAATCTTTCAAAGAAGCAGCTCCTGGTTTCATTGATCTGTTCTACTGTGTTTTTGTTTCTGTATGATTTATTCCTCCTCTAATGCTTATTATTTTTCTTCTTCTGTTGGCTTTAGGCTTCATTTGCTATTCTTTTTCTTGTTCCTTTAGGTGTAAGGTTATGTTGTGCATTGAGACTTTTCCTGTTTCTTGAGGTTGACTTGTATTGATATATACTTCCCTCTAATGACCACTTTTACTTCATCCCAAAGATTTTGGATCATTGTGTTTTCATTATCATTTAATTCCATGTATTTTTTTATTTCTTCTTTAATTTTCTGGTTACCCATTCATTCTTCAGTAGGATGTTCTTTAACATCCATGTATTGGTGGTATTTTTAATTTTTTTCTTATGGTTGACTTCAAGTTTCATAGTGTTGTGATTAGAAAATAAGCATGGTATGATCTCAATCTTTTTGTACTTGTTGAGGCCTAATTTGTGACCCAGTATGTGATCTATTCTGGAGAATGTCACATGTACACTTGAAAAGAATGTGTATTCTGCTGCTTTAGGATGAAATGTTCTGAATATATCTGTTAAGTCCATCTGGTCCAGTCAGTGACTCAAAGCTATTGTGTCCTTGCCATGAAGTGTTAAAGTTCCCTACTATTATTGTGTTATTATCAATGTGTTTCTCTATGTTTGTTATTAACTGTTGTATATATTTGGGTCTTTCACCCTGGGGACATAAATATTTATAATTATTAGATCTTCTTGAGGGATAGACCCTCTATTATGATATAGTGCCCTTCATCTCTTGTTACAGTTTGCTTTAAAATCTAATTTGTCTGATATAAGTATAGTTACTCTGGCTTTCTTTGGATGTCTATTAGCATGATAAATGGTTCCCCATCACCTCATTTTCAATATGCAGGTATTTTATGTCTAAGATGGGTCTCCTTTAGGCAGCATATAGATGAATCTTGTGTTTTTATTTTTTAACCCATTCTCACACCATATGTATTTTGATCAGTGTATCTAGTGCATTTACATTCAGAGTGATTATTAATTGATATTAATTTAGTGCTGTTATATTACTTGTTAAGTCATTGTTTCCGGAGACTTTCTCTGTTCCTTTCTAGTCTTTGTCACTTTTGATCTGTCTTTCCCACTCAAAGAGTCCCCTTCAATATTTCTTGCAGTGTTGGTTTAGCATGGTGTGTGGATTAGTAATTTATTATTTTTTATGCAGACTTTGTTAATTTAACTGTCCATTTCTCATTCTTGAAGGATTCTAATAAATTATCTCCAGTAATCTTGATTTCTCAGCAATGCTGAACTTCCACATATAAACAAACTCTAAATCTTTTCTCAAATTTGTATCCATATAATTGCCTTCTACACAAATTCAACTTGTCTAAAGCATATTTACTACTCCACTGCACAGTAACCATTCAAAATCTGTATCACATAAGGGCTGAAACTAATACTCTCTAGTTCTCCTTGTTTTATGCATGAAATAATAGCATTGGTTGCAACTACATACAGTAGTAATTGCAACTAGATACAGTCTTAATTGAAAATAACTTGATTAATATTGAATAGAGTGAATAGAAATTAGTTTCATATCAACCACAAATTCCTTAATTTTCAAATTAATATTGGTGTTTTACTTTCATATATATATATATATATATATATATATATATATATATGAAGACAGTGTATGGAATGTTTCCAGAAGAGACTTCAAATGAGAAAAAGTAACTTGTACTTTGGTAGCACATATTTCGTTTTCTTTGTTAAAGAGACAAATCACTTTCAAGGTCACACTTTCTGATAACCAAGTTAAAATTGAAATTTTCTTTCAGAAATGGCAACAAATTGACTTAACAATTATTTCTTGCAAGAAAAAATGATACATCCTAAAAAGAAGAATTTCTCATACAAAGATTCCAACTGTATGAAAATTACATATTTTATATGAATATTATGTAATAAATTTCAAAATAAAGTAATATCATATACATTCCATATGTTTCCATACTTCCACATTTCACCTGATAGGAGGACCATGCTCCATGAATTCCATGCCACTGACATAATGATTTAACCAAGTTCTACTTGGAGATTTTACCAGAGAGCAACTTACAGTAAGATAGCAGAAACAGAAACATAAAAAAGGAAGTAGGTCTGTGTCACTGGAATTGACAAATTATATGACCACCGGACAGCCTGCTGAGACACTGCTGTTGCTTTCTGCTATTACTGCTGCCCTGCCTTCTGGGTTCAAGCTCCTAAGGCCAAGTTTTCATTGCTTCATTGAAGAAGTTCAAGTGCATGAAGCAGCTGGTCAACCAAGCTGTATGCAGAGCTTAGAAAACAGAAGTCCTCTGTGAAGATTTGTTACAGCTCAAGCTTCACTTGGACATGGTTCAGTCCATGTGCCACCCTTTCCACAAATGTCTGATGGTGTGTTTCCAGGGCCATCATGGCACCAATGCCAGGGGAGACACAAAAAAAGGAGCTTTGACCATTCTCTCTCAGAATATACAGGAAGCATCAGCTCACCTAGAAGACTTTCTCCTGGGAAAGATGGTAGACATATGTGGAGATGCTGAGAATGAACTGGTCCTAGACTCTTCTGGCATAAATTCTTTGTTGAAAATATTTTTGACCTTTTGCAAGGCATAGCAGGTCAGAGCCAGAACTAAGCTCACAAATCTTCAGGAGGCAACTTTCAGGATTTCTACATTTAAGAGAAATCATGTAATATTTGTCACTTAGTATAATACCCTCTAGGTCAATCCACGTTGTTGCAAATAGCAAGATGCGATTCTTTTATGGTTGAGTGATATCCAGTTTTGTGTGTGTGTGTGTGTGTGTGTGTGTGTGTGTGTCTTTTATGCATTCATTTATTGATGGATACTTAGTTTGCTTCCATATCTTGGCTATTGTAAATCATGCTACCATAACTTTTCAAATTAGTGTTTCTTCTCCTTGCTCTAGCGTCTCTAATTTTCCTGACAGATAAAAAAAAGAACAACAACAACAACATTCTCATCAGGCAATAGGAGTTTGAATAAATAGTTTGGGAATGCTGTAGTTATAAAAAGGAGTGGATTAAGAGCAGAAAATAGCTAAACCAATGGAGAAAGTACAGAAATACCTATGACACAAAGCTATTAAAAAATAGATACTAAAACTGAAGTCTACAAAATGCTCATACAATCTAACACCTTACCACCACTCCAAAAGGGCTCCAATATAATTATAATGGATTTCAGCTGAAAAAGTTAAAAGACACAGATTATCTCCAAATGCAGCATATGGGAAAGTCCCAAAGTCTAGAAAGGAGACAACACAAAGCACACTAGAGGAGTAATTTGAAGTTTCTTCCACCTGAAGGTAAAATAACATTAGACATGTTAACCATTAAATTTATAAATTAGTTTATAATCTTACTACAGATTTACGTACCCCAGTTTTATTACTTTCTAAAAGATAATTATTTGTTAAAATAATAATACTACACATGCTTTGGGTGATAAAAGCAATGCAACAAAGGATGGAGAGAGAGATAAGAGTATTCTATTATAAGATATCTGCACTATATAAGATACTATTATAAGATACTGCACTACATGTGTAGCAGTAAATAGCAGTATATGTTACAGTATAGTATTATTCCAGGTTAGATTATTTTTAAATATACATTGTAAACACTAGAGCAACCACTGAATATTTGTTTAAAAGGGATATAAATGGTATGTATAAAAAAGAAAGAGAGAAATAGAATATATTAAATACTTGGTTAAAACCAGTGAAGGCAGAGAGGAATAGACCGGAAGATGGCGGCATAGGAGGACGCGTCCTGCTGATCACTTAGATTCCACCTACACCTGCCTAAATAACCCAGAAAACCACCAGAGGATTAGCAGAACAGAGTCTCCGGAGCCAAGCGCAGACGAGAGGCCCACGGAAGAGGGTAGGAAGGGTGGCGAGGCGGTGCGCGCTCCACAGACTGGCGGGAGGGAGCCGGGGGGGAGGGGCAGCCTGCAGGCCAAGCAGAGCCCCCGAGTCTGGCTGGCAAAGCAGAGGGGACTGACAGAGTGTGTTCCGACAGAAAGTGGGACTTAGCTTCTGGGAGGTCATAAGTTAACAGCTCTGCTCGGAAAGCGGGAAGGCTGGAGGACAATGGAAGGGAGAGTTGTTGAGCCCCCTGATGACAGAGCTCAGTTTGGCGGGGAACAAAGGCGCTCACCAGCGCCATCTCCCTCGCCCATCCCCAGCCCAAATCCCAAAGGTAACCAGTTCCTGCCAGGGAACTTGCTCGCTCCGCCCAAACACCCAGCTCTGTGCTTCTGTGGAGCAACCCCTCTGGCAGCAGGTCTGAATCCCTCCCGCTGCCACAGGGCCCCTCCTGAAGTGGATCACCTAAGGAGAAGCGAGCTAAGCCTGCCCCTCCTGCCCCTGTGCACCTTGCCTACCCACCCCAGCTAATTCCCAGATCCCCAGCACCACAAGCCTGGCAGTGTGCAAGTAGCCCAGACGGGCCACGCCACCCCACAGTGAATCCTGCCCCTAGGAGAGGGGAAGAGAAGGCACACACCAGTCTGACTGTGGCCCCAGCTGTGGGCTGGAGGCAGACATCAGGTCTGACTGCAGCCTCGCCCACCAACTCCAGTTATACACCAGAACACAGGGGAAGTGCCCTGCAGGTCTGCACCACTCCAGAGACTATCCCAAATGACCAAATAGAAGAATTCCCCTCAAAAGAATCTCCAGGAAATAACAACAGCTAATGAACTGATCAAAAAGGATTTAAATGATGTAACAGAAAGTGAATTTAGAATAATAGTCATAAAATTAATCGCTGGGCTTGAAAAGAGTATAGAGGACAGCAGAGAATCTATTGCTACAGAGATCAAGGGACTAAGGAACAGTCAGGAGGAGCTGAAAACCACTTTAACGAGATGTAAAATAAAATGGAAACGTTCACGGCTCGGATTGAAGAGGCAGAAGAGAGAATAGGTGAACTAGAAGATAAAATTATGGAAAAAGAGGAAGCTGAGAAAAAGAGAGATAAAAAAATCCAGGAGTATGAGGGGAAAATTAGAGAACTAAGTGATACACTAAAAAGAAATAATATACACATAATTGGTATCCCAGTGGAGGAAGAGAGAGAGAAAGGTGCTGAAGGGGTACTTGAAGAAATAATAGCTGAGAACTTTCCTGAACTGGGGAAGGAAAAAGGCATTGAAATCCAAGAGGCACAGAGAACTCCCTTCAGACGTAACTTGAATCGATCTTCTGCACGACATATCATAGTGAAACTGGCAAAATACAAGGATAAAGAGAAAATTCTGAAAGCAGCAAGGGATAAACGTGCCCTCACATATAAAGGGAGACCTATAAGACTCCTGACCGATCTCTCTCCTGAAACTTGGCAGGCCAGAAAGGCATGGCACAAGATCTTCAATGTGTTGAACAGAAAAAATATGCAGTCGAGAATCTTTTATCCAGCAAGTCTGTCATTTAGAATAGAAAGAGAGATAAAGGTCTTCCCAAATAAACAAAAACTGAAGGAATTCGTCACCACTAAACCAGCCCTACAAGAGATCCTAAGGGGAATCCTGTGAGACAAAGTACCAGAGACATCACTACAAGCATAAAACATACAGACATCACAATGACTCTAAACCCGTATCTTTCTATAATAACACTGAATGTAAATGGACTAAATGCGCCAACCAAAAGACATAGGGTATCAGAATGGATAAAAAAAACAAGACCCATCTATTTGCTGTCTACAAGAGACTCATTTTAGACCTGAGGACACCTTCAGATTGAGAGTGAGGGGATGGAGAACTATTTATCATGCTACTGGAAGCCAAAAGAAAGCTGGAGTAGCCATACTTATATCAGACAAACTAGACTTTAAATTAAAGGCTGTAACAAGAGATGAACAAGGGCATTATATAAGAATTACAGGGTCTATCCATCAGGAAGAGCTAACAATTATAAATGTCTATGCGCCGAATACGGGAGCCCCCAAATATATAAAACAATTACTCATAAACATAAGCAACCTTATTGATAAGAATGTGGTCATTGCAGGGGACTTTAACACTCCACTTACAGAAATGGATAGATCATCTAGACACACGATCAATAAAGAAACAAGGGCCCTGAATGATACATTGGATCAGATGGACTTGACAGATATATTTAGAACTCTGCATCCCAAAGCAACAGAATATACTTTCTTCTCGAGTGCACATGGAACATTCTCCAAGATAGATCATATACTGGGTCACAAAACAGCCCTTCATAAGTTTACAAGAATTGAAATCATACCATGCATACTTTCAGACCACAATGCTATGAAGCTTGAAATCAACCAAGGAAAAAGTCTGGAAAACCTCCAAAAGCATGGAGGTTAAAGAACACCCTACTAACAAATGAGTGGGTCAACCAGGCAATTAGAGAAGAAATTAAAAAATATATGGAAACAAATGAAAATGAAAATACAATAATCCAAACGCTTTGGGGCGCAGCGAAGGCAGTCCTGAGAGGAACGTACATCGCAATCCAGGCCTATCTCAAGAAACAAGAAAAATCCGAAATACAAAATCTAACAGCACACCTAAAGGAAATAGAAGCAGAACAGCAAAGGCAGCCTAAACCCAGCAGAAGAAGAGAAATAATAAAGATCAGAGCAGAAATAAACAATATAGAATCTAAAAAAACTGTAGAGCAGATCAACGAAACCAAGAGTTGGTTTTTTGAAAAATAAACAAAATTGACAAACCTCTAGCCAGGCTTCTCAAAAAGAAAAGGGAGATGACCCAAATAGATAAAATCATGAAGGAAAATGGAATTATTACAACCAATCCCTCAGAGATACAATTATCAGGGAATACTATGAAATATTATATGCCAACAAATTGGACAACTGGAAGAAATGGAGAAATTCCTGAACACCCCCACTCTTCCAAAACTCAATCAGGAGGAAATAGAAAGCTTGAACAGACACATAAGCAGCGAAGAAATTGAATTGGTTATCAAAAATCTCCCAACAAATAATAGTGCAGGACCAGATGGCTTCCCAGGGGAGTTCTACCAGACGTTTAAAGCAGAGATAATACCTATCTTTCTCAAGCTATTCCAAGAAATAGAAAGGGAAGGAAAACTTCCAGACTCATTCTATGAAGCCAGTATTACTTTGATTCCTAAACCAGACAGAGACCCAGTAAAAAAAGAGAACTACAGGCCAATATCCCTGATGAATGTGGATGCAAAAATTCTCAATAAGATACTAGCAAATCGAATTCAACAGCATATAAAAAGAATTATTCACCACGACTAAGTGGGATTCATTCCTGGGATGCAGAGCTGGTTCAACATTTGCAAATCAATCAACGTGATACATCACATTAATAAAAGAAAAGATAAGAACCATATGATCCTGTCAATCGATGCAGAAAAAGCATTTGACAAAATTCAGCATTCTTTCTTAATAAAAACCCTCGAGAAAGTCGGGATAGAAGGAACATACTTAAACATCATAAAAGCCATTTATGAAAAGCCCACAGCTAACATCATCCTCAATGGGGAAAAACTGAGAGCTTTTTCCCTGAGATCAGGAACACGACAGGGCTGCCCACTCTCACCGCTGTTGTTTAACATAGTGTTGGAGGTGCTAGCATCAGCAATCAGACAACAAAAGGAAATCAAAGGCATCCAAATTGGCAAAGATGAAGTCAAGCTTTCGCTTTTTGCAGATGACATGATATTATACATGGAAAATCTGACACACTCCACCAAAAGTCTGCTAGAACTGATACATGAATTCAGCAAAGTTGCAGGATACAAAATCAATGTACAGAAGTCAGTTGCATTCTTATACACTAACAATGAAGCAACAGAAAGACAAATAAAGAAACTGATCCCATTCACAATTGCACCAAGAAGCATAAAATACCTAGGAATAAATCTAACCAAAGATGTAAAAGATTTGTATGCTGAAAACTATAGAAAGCTTATGAAGGTAATTGAAGAAGATATAAAGAAATGGAAAGACATTCCCTGCTCATGGATTGGAAGAATAAATGTTGTCAAAATGTCAATACTACCCAAAGCTATCTACACATTCAATGCAATCCCAATCAAAATTGCACCAGCATTCCTCTCGAAACTAGAACAAGCAATCCTAAAATTCATATGGAACCACAAAAGGCCCCGAATAGCCAAAGTAATTTTGAAGAAGAAGACCAAAGCAGGAGGCATCACAATCCCAGACTTTAGCCTCTACTACAAAGCTGTAATCATCAAGACAGCATGGTATTGGCACAAAAACAGACACATAGACCAATGGAATAGAATAGAAACCCCAGAACTAGACCCACAAACGTATGGCCAACTCATCTTTGACAAAGCAGGACAGAACATCCAATGGAAAAAAGACAGTCTCTTTAACAAATGGTGCTGGGAGAACTGGACAGCAACATGCAGAAGGTTGAACCTAGACCACTTTCTCACACCATTGACAAAAATAAACTCAAAATGGATAAAGGACCTGAATGTGAGACAGGAAACCATCAAAACCCTAGGGTAGAAAGCAGGAAAAGACCTCTCTGACCTCAGCCGTAGCGATCTCTTACTCAACACATCCCCAAAGGCAAGGGAATTAAAAGCAAAAGTGAATTACTGGGACCTTATGAAGATAAAAAGCTTCTGCACAGCAAAGGAAACAACCAACAAAACTAAAAGGCAACCAACGGAATGGGAAAAGATATTTGCCAATGACATATCGGACAAAGGCCAGTATCCAAAATCTATAAAGAGCTCACCAAACTCCACACCCGAAAAACAAATAATCCAGTGAAGAAATGGGCAGAAAACATGAATAGACACTTCTCTAAAGAAGACATCTGGATGGCCAACAGGCACATGAAAAGATGCTCAACGTCGCTCCTTATCAGGGAAATACAAATCAAAACCACACTCAGATATCACCTCACTCCAGTCAGAATGGCCAAAATGAACAAATCAGGAGACTATAGATGCTAGAGGATGTGGAGAAACGGGAACCCTCTTGCACTGTTGGTGGGAATGCAAATTGGTGCAGCTACTCTGGAAAACAGTGTGGAGGTTCCTCAGAAAATTAAAAATAGATCTACCCTATGATCCAGCAATAGCACTGCTAGTAATTTACCCAAGGGATACAGGAGTACTGATGCATAGGGGCACTTGTACCCCAATGTTTATAGCAGCACTCTCAACAATAGCCAAATTATGGAAAGAGTCTAAATGTCCATCAACTGATGAATGGATAAAGAAATTGTGGTTTATATACACAGTGGAGTACTACAGGGCAATGAGAAAGAATGAAATATGGCCGTTTGTAGCAACGTGGATGGAACTGGACAGTGTGATGCTAAGTGAAATCAGCCATACAGAGAAAGACAGATACCATATGTTTTCACTCTTATGTGGATCCTGAGAAACTTAACAGAAACCCATGGGGGAGGGGAAGGAAAAAAAAAAGAGGTTAGAGTGGGAGAGAGCCAAAGCATAGGAGACTGTTAAAAACTGAGAACAAACTGAGGGTTGATGGGGGGTGGGAGCGAGGGGAGGATGGGTGATGGGTATTGAGGAGGGCACCTTTTGGGATGAGCACTGGGTGTTGTATGGAAACCATTTTCACAATAAATTTCATATATTGAAAAAAAAATCAGAAAAGGCAGAAAATGGGAGACAAGAAGAAATGACAAAAAATTAAATGAATAAAAAATACAAACAGGAAACATATTAATTCAAGTATATTAATAATATCTTCAAATAGGAATTTTCTAAAATACCAACTAAAAATATGACAAGTAAATAAATTAAATAAGACTGAATTCTATGTTATAAATAAGAAACCCACTAAAAATTTTTTAAAGTTTTTATTTGAAATCCAGTTGGTTAACATACAGTGTAATATCAGTTTTGGGTGACAACATAGTAATTCAACACTTCCATACAATACCCAGTGAGTTCATCACAAGTGCCCTCCCTAATCCCCATCACCTGTTTCACACTTAGACCAACCTATCTTCCTTTGGGTAGTCATCAGGTTATTCTGCATAGTTAAGAATCTGTTTTTTGGTTTTCCTCTCTCTGTATTTTTTGGTTCCTTTGCTTGTTTGTCTTGTTTTTTAAATTCCATGTATGTGTGAAATCATATGACATTTGTCTTTCTTTGGCTTATTTCTCTTAGCATAATACTCTCTAGTTCCATGCATGTCATTGCCAAAGGCAAGATTTTGTTCTTATTGCTGACTAATATTCTAGTGTGTGTGTGTGTGTGTGTGTGTGTGTGTGTGTGTGTGTGTATGTCACCTCTTTTTTATCCATTCATCAGTTGATGAACACTTGGTCAGTTTTTGTAATTTGGCTATTGTAGATAATGCTGTTATAAACATCAGGGTGCATGCATACCTTCAAAGGGGTATTTTTGTACTCTTTGGATTAATACTCAGGAATGCAATTGCTGGGTGGTAGGATAGTTCTATTTTTAATTTTTTGAGGAACATCCATATTGTTTTCCAGAGTGGTTGTTCCAGTTTGCATTCCCTCCAACAGTGCAAGCATGCAGGCATCCTCATCAATGACTATTGTTTCCTGTGTTGTGTTTTAGTCATTCTTATAGGTGTGAGGTGATATTTCACTGTAGTTTTGATTTGTATTTCCCTGAGAATGAGTGATGATGAACATCTTTTTACATATATGTTGGCCATCTCTATGTCCTCTGGAGAAATGCTATTAAGGCCTTCTGCTCATTTTTATTTTGGATTATTTGTTTGGGGGAGTATTGAGTTTTGTAAGTACTTTATATATTTTGGCTACTAACCCTTTATCAGATGTAATTTGTAAAAATCTTCTACCATTGTGAAGGCTGCCTGTTATTAGTTTTGTGAAGAAGCTTTTTATCTTGATGAAGTCTCAATAGTTTACTTTTGCTTTTATTTCCCTTGCCTCAGGAGACATATCTAGGAAGAAGTTCCTATGGCTTATGTCAAAGAAGTTACTGCCTGTGTTCTCTTCTAGGATTTTATGCTTTTGTATCTCACATTTAGGTCTTCAATCCATGTTGAATTTATTTTTATGTATGGTATAAGAAAGCAGTCCAGTTTCATTCTTTTGCATGTTGCTATCCAGTTTTTCCAACACCATTTGTTGAAAAGACTGTCTTTTTCCCATTGGATATTCTTTCCTGCTTTGTCAAAAATGAGTTGACTTATAGTTGTGGTCTATTTCTGGGATTTATATTCTGTTCCATTGATCTATGTGTCTGTTTTTGTGCCAGTACCATACTGCTTTGATGACTACAGCTTTGTAATATAGCTTAAAATCTGGAAATGGAATGCCTCCAGTTTTGTTTTTCTTTTTCAGGATTGCTTTGGCTATTCAGGGTCTTTTGTGGTTCCATACGAATTTTTGGAATGTTTGTTCTAGCTCTGCAAAATATGGTGGTGGTATTTTGATAGGGATTGCATTAAATGTGTAGATTGTGGGTAGTATTGATATTTTGTCAATATTTCTTCTTCCAGTAAATGTGCATGGAATGCCTTTTCTATGCTTTTTGTGTCATCTTCAATTTCTCTCATCAGTGTTTTAAGCTTTCAGAGTACAGGTCTTTCGTCTCTTTGAGGATAGTGAAATTTTAACTTCTTCCTTGCCTATTTGGATACCTTTTATTTCTAAAGTTTATTTATGTATTTATTTTTTAAACATTTTTTTAAGTTTATTTAGATATATTGAGAGAGAGAACACAAGCCAGAGAAGAACAAAGAGAGAGAGGGAGGGGGAGAGGGAGAGAGAGAGAGAGAGAGAGAGAGAAACCCAAGCAAGCTCAGCACCATCAGCATGGGGCCGAACCCACAAACTGGGAAATCATGACCTGAGCTGAAATCAAGAGTCTGACGTTTAATGGACCAACTGTATATCAAATGATGCATACAAGCTTGCACGCAAGCACCCTGGATGCCTTAATTTCTATGTGTTATCTAGGTGTTATGGCTAGGACTCCCAGGACTATGTTGAATACCGGTGGTAAGAGTGGACATTTCTGTCTTGTTCCTAGGAAAGCTCTGTTTTTCCCCACCTAGGCTGTTATCTGTGGGTTTTTCATATTTGGCCTTTATTACATTGAGGTTTGTTCCCTCTAAACCTACTTTGTTGAGGGTTTTTATCATGACTGAATATTGCAATTTGTCAAATGTTTTTTTTTTTTTCTGTATCTGTTAAAATAATTATATGGTTCTTCTGGTTTTAGTGTTTATTTCTGAAAGAAAGAGAGAATGCTGTGGAAGAGGGACAGAGAAAGAGGGAGACAGAGGATCTGAAGCATGCTTTGTGCCAACAGCAGAGAGCCCAATGAGGGACTCGAACTCATGAAATGTGAGATCATTACCTGAGCCCAAGTCAGAGGCTACGCCAACTGAGCCACCCAGGCGCAGGCACCCTAAAGATCATATTGTTCTTATCTTTTGTGAATATTGAATCACCTTTGCAATCCAGAAATAAATCCCACTTGATCATGGTGAATAATTTTAATGTATTGCTGGATTTGGGGGAAAAAATTTAAATATGAGACATAGAGGATTTGAAAATGATAAGGCAGAGAATATGTTATGATAATATTAATAAACCGGGGCACCTGGGTGGTTCAGTTGGTTGAACGTACGACTTTGGCTCAGGTCTGATCTCATGTTCTTGGGTTCCAGCCCCACATCAGGCACTGTGCTGCTAGCTCGGAGCCTTGAGCCTGCTTTGGATTCTGTGTCTCCCTCTCTCTCTGCCCCTCTCCCACTCACACTCTCTGTCTCTCTCTCTCAAAAATAAATAAACATTAAAAATGAAAAAAATATATTATTAGTAAACCTAAAGTGCCTTCCTATTCAACATGCATTTAATATTTACTTTAAGGTGTAATGTTACAATAAAATGCCTCTATTATCACTCTAGATTGCACATTCAGAAATTATAATTACTGCATAGCAAATTTTTACTGCTATAGAACATTTGTCTTGAGGTTTTGTACATTTTAATTCAAATATTTTGAAACTTTGAGTAAAAACAGTCAATATCACTTTTAGCCTTTGTGCCATGCTTTGAAAAATCATGTTATCTTAATAATAGATTCAGCTTTCATTTAAAGACTAAAAGATACTGAATATTGCTTAAGGAAATGTTTTAAAGAATATTCAATTATTTTTAGATTTAACTCACTAGTTAATTCTTCTACATGTATTTTGATTTAACAATGAAGATGATATTACAAGAATATTAAGAAGGCAAAAGAAACCTATTTCTAATAAATGTAATCTCTTAAAAGCTGTATGTTCACATCCTATTTTGATATATTTTAAATCAATTTTATAATGATGACAGATTACATGCCTAGAGCAAGGTATGATTTTGTTTTATTCAAATGGTGAATTAAAATGCACATAGTAGAAACGCTCTTTTTCAATTTTAGAGAATGGTTTCAGAAAGGAGGTTTGTGAGGAAGGAGTGAAGGACAGCAAAGCAGCTTTCATAGGAATTTTTTGATAATGTTTCTCTATTTTGTCATCTTTGCATCTTCTTTTCATTTTTATGTATTTTGTGTAATCAATAACAATTATATTATTAGGTTATATTGACTGAGTACTTACCATGTGCTGGACTTTGAAGTGCTGAATACAAACATTTTCATTTCAAAATTTAAGCCATAATTTACATAGAGTAAACTTCACACTATTAAGTGTCCAGTTCTGTGAATCTTTACCAATATATACAATCTTATAGCTACCAAAAAAATCAGAATTACAGAAGCATATCATTCCAAACATTTTTTCATATCTTTTTAAAAATATTTTAAGTTTATTTATTTATTTTGAGAGACAGAGACAGCAAGAGTTGGGGATAGGCAGAGAGAGGGAGAGACAGAAGCCCAAGCAGAATCTACATTGTCAGCACAGTCTTATGTGGCGCTTGAACCCACAGAACAGTGTGATCGTGACCTGAGCCAAAACAAAGAGTCATGTGTAACCAACTGAGCCACCTCATACCTTTTTATAGTCAACCCCTCCCCTTTCTTCCAGACTCTGGCAAACATTGATCTGTTAGCTGTTTCTAAAGTTTGTCTTTGAAAAAATGTTATGTAAATGAAACCATACAATATGTAGCTTTTTGAGTCTGTATTCTTTCATTTAGCAAAATGTTTTGGGATTCATCCTAATGTCACATACTCATAGTCCCTAGCCCATTCCTTATTGTAGAAGAATAGTATTCCATTGTTGGGATTTGGATGTATCATACTTTGTTTATTCATTTCACAGTAAAGGAACATGGTGTTGATTCCAAGATTTTAGTAATTATTAAGTTTCAGATGTTTATTTATTTGTGTATGAGAGAGAGAGAGAGACAAAGTGTGAGTGGGGGAGGAGCAGAGAAATGGAGACTCAGAATCCAAAGCAGGTTCCAGGTTCTGAGCTGTCAGCACAGAGCCAGATTCAGGGATCAAACTCACAAACTGTGAGATCATGACGGGAGCCAAAGTCAGAGGCTTAACTGAGCTACCCAGACTCCTTTAATAATTATTAATAAAGCCTCCATACACTTTCATGTGTAGGTTTATGTGAACGTAGGTTTTCATATTACTTGGTCACAGTTCTGGAAGTGTGATTACTGGGTCATAATATGAGTGTATGTTTAACTTTTTCAGTAACTGCTCAACTGTTACAAAAGGGATGTACAATTATGCATTTCCTCAATAACATAAGATTTCCAATTGCCTCACATACTTTATCAGTACTTAGCATTGTCTGTATTTTTAGTCATTTTAATAACTGTGTTTTAATTTGCATTTCATTAATGAATAATGACATTAAACATCTGTTAATATGATTATTGCCATGTATATTTGTCTCTAGTAAAGTATCCGATCAATTTTTAATTGGATTAGTTATTTACTTATTACTGAGTTTTGATGTTGTTTATATATTCTATACACAAGTCCCTTATAAGGCAGTTCATTTACAAATATTTCCCCTCAGTCTGTGTTTAAATTTCATTTTCTTAAAAGTTTTAATTTCAATAAGGTCCATTTTATCAATTGTATATTTTATGGCTCATGCTCTAAGTAAACTAACATCATGCAAATTTTCCCATATTTTCCTCCCAAAATTTTTATAGTTTTTGCTCTTACATTTAGGTCTACAATACAATCTGAAGTTATTTTTAGATGTATTTATCTGTAAGTGTGTTGATGTGGGTGTCTATTCAAAATACGTCATTGGTTAAGTTGTATAGAAAGACTAAACAAAATCAAAATTTCACAAACATTTTTTATGGCAATATCAACAAATTTCACTAATTTTTAAATTTGATGAAATGTGATCTTGAATGTTTTCTGAATGTGTATTAAATAAAGTAATAAATGTAATTATAAATATTATATAAATACCTAGTTGATTTCAGGAACAATTTTCTAAATTAAAATATGACTTCTATTACTTGTAAGTGTATCAACGTTTAAACATGAGAAATATAGTGCTGCTTAATGTAAATAATCGGACACAGATATTATAATTTTTAAAGAACACATTAAACTATAGATATAAAGAATAGATAAAATGTATATCCTAAAGTTAAATATTAATTGTAATCTTCTAATCCTTCACAAGGATGGTTGAACCTTTGCACAGCACATGTATTTCATTACTGAAAATGTTCTAGGTTAGATATTATAGCCAAAAGCATTTATTATATTTTATAAGATAGTCACTTATTTTCTCATTTGAATTTATTAAAATATAGGAACATATTAGAAATAATTAGTCTCAATGAAGTCCACAGATACCATTTTAGTAAGGTTTTTGTTTGTTTCAGCTGCATACGGAATATCTCCCAATTGCCTTCTTTGAGACAAATTATTGCCAAATAAACATTATATAAGTGATATTACATAGGGAAAGTGAAAAAAAAAACAATGACAGAAGTGGCTTATTAAAAATGTATTTGACATTTTCCTTTGATATTTTTTGTACAAGATTTTTCTTGCTGATTTACTTAGTTATTTTGAGTAAGATGAATATAATGTATATTTACAGCAAATACGATTTTAAGACATTGTGTTTATTCTTAACTTAATGATAAAATGTCTCTTTCTTTCAGAAGATTTCAAAAGTGTTACTCTCTAACACACTTACATATCCATTATCATGATAAAGATAGATTCCTAGAACACCTCAGCTATCAGGATGTCTCCAGAGTGCCCCAGCAGTTTTATAAATGTCAACTCCTGAGTATGACTTGTGAAAGTGCAGCGGCGCAGTAAAACATTGAACTGGCCTTTTGGCAATCACTGGAGCATTACATTTTAAAGGTCAGATGTACATGATTATTTTACCTGAGCCACCTTGTTGGGAGGAGAGGGGCTGAGTCACTCACAGCTTGTTGAAATTTTCCTTAGTGGTTCAAAAGTTAAAAGAAAGAAACCTGGAAATACGCAGTAAAAAAAAAAAAGAAATCCAAACTTCAAAAGCGTAAAGTAAGTTATTTACCACAAGGCTGTAGTTTGTGCACATGAGTACTTGCTGCCCCTCCCCCGTTCATGCTGTGTCTCTCTCTATCTCAAAAATAAATAAACGTTAAAAAAAATTAAAAAAAATAAATAAAAGTGGGGATGATATAAACAATTTATGTTTAATTAGAGTATAAATGTGATGTAGCTCTTAAAATTTATACCATCAATAGACAAATCAATTGTATTTCTATACACTGAAAATAAATTTATAAAAGCAACTCTGTTAGAATAACATTGAAAGAATAAAATAATTAGGAATAAATTTTATAAAGAAATTGTAAGAGTTGTACAAAGAAGATATCCAGGTAAAATTATTAAATTAGACCTCTACTTCAGACCATATGCAAAAAATATTCAAAATGGATCAATTATATAAATGTATGAGTTACTCTTACAAGAAAACTTAGGAGTAAATTTTCAAGATCTTGAATTTGACCATATTTTATTAGATATGACAACAGAAGTAAAAGCAACAAAAGAAAACAGATATTAATTGTAATTAAAAGTAATTAATTAGAATGTAAAACTTTTGTGCTTGAAAGAACATTATCAAAAAGGAGAAAAAAACCTCAAAAAATGGAAGAAAATTTTTGCAAATCATATATCTGATTGGGGCATTGTTCCAGAGTATATAAAGGACTCCTACAATTCAACTATAAAAAGACAAAAAAATAGATAAATAAAAATGGGAAATAATTCAAATAGACATTTATCCAATGAAGATATGTAAATGTCAATAAACACATGGAATGGTGCTTAGCATCATTAGACACTAGAGCAGTAAAAATCAAAACCACAGTGAAATATTACTTCATGCTCGCTAGGACAGCTAGCCTCTAAAAAATAAATAACAAGTGTTGGCAACAATGTGGAGAATTTGAAGCTCTCATATATTAGTTTTGAACTTATAAAATAATGCAGTCACTTTGGAAAACAATTTGACAGTACCTCAACATGTTATAGAGTTACCATATGACCCAGAATTCCATATATATATATATATATATATATATATATATATATTCAAGAGAATTAGGGATGCCTGGGTGGCTCAGTTGGTTAACCTGTGGTTCTTGGTTTTGGCTCAAGTCATGATCTCACGGTTTGTGAGTTGGAGCCTCGTGTCAGGCTCTGCACTGATAATGCAGAGCCTGCTTGGAATTCTCTCTCTCTCTCTCTCTCTCTCTCTCTCTCTCTGCCCCATTGCTGCTCTCTCTCTCAAATAAATATATAAATAAATAAATAAATAAATAAGAATTAAAAATATGTTCATATAAAAAGTTGTACATAAATGTCTACACAATTATTATTGATAATAGTCAAAAAGTGGAAACCAATTG
Organism: Panthera uncia; assembly: GCF_023721935.1. Classification (NCBI taxonomy): domain Eukaryota; kingdom Metazoa; phylum Chordata; class Mammalia; order Carnivora; family Felidae; genus Panthera; species Panthera uncia. The sequence continues at coordinate 53,968,813 of NW_026057582.1, read as the reverse complement.
TCCATCGACTAAACAAAATGGATAAATAAAATGTGACATATCCATTTATGGAAATACTGTTTGGTAATAAAAAGGAATCGAGTACTGATACATGACATATCATGGATGAATCTTGAAAACATTATGCTAATTGAAAGAAGCCAGTCACAAAAGTCCGCATATTTTATGATTCCATTAATATGAAATGTCCAGAATAGGAAAACTCATAGAAAAAGAAAATACATTAGCAGTTGCCAAAGGCTAAGAATTGGAAGAATGTGAGACAGTACTGATGAGCCTGGTACTTCTTTTTGAGGTGATGCAAATATTCTGAAATTAGATAGATGTGGTGATTGCATAACTCTGTGAATACACTAAAATCCACTGAATTGTATAATGTAAATGGGTGAATTGTGTTTTGTGTGAATCATATCTTAATAAAGCCATTTTTGAAAACAAAAATAAAAATGTCGGGGAGATTCTCTCATATTTGGAGCTCTATCAAAGACTCTCTTTTCTGTAAACAATGTTTAAAGAAAATGAATAAAAGTCCCTGACAAGTTAACTTTATAAACAATGCAGAGGAAACTATGTGAACACAATTATCCTGGATCTTCATGTCCATGTCCTGAAATATTAAAAAATGTAGTGGAACAGTACTCAGAGTTAAAAAAGAATAAAGAAAACCATCAACCAGTGCCAAACAAAAAAGTTCTATTCAAATTATCTGTATCTTATTAGGCTATCCAATTTTTTCCCAATGTTTCAAAAGTTAAAAGAAATAAAAGTGAAAATATAAGTGATCTATCATATATTTTAAAAAGGGCAAGCAAATAACAAAGTATTCCACACAATTAAAATATATGGTAAAAAAAATACAAGCCATTCTCTAAAAAATAAAGCCATTTACCTGAGGGAAATATAATCATTTTTATATAATAATAAAGGGTTATGCTTTCTGTATTTCCAGGGTAAAATGAAACAGACAGTAAACAATTAATTACTTAAGTTTCAAAAGAAAAATACATAGACATAACTGCTATAACTCAAGCATTTAAAACTTCACATCATCACGTGACACAGGACATTTCATTATTTAGAAGACGCACTATCCACCCACCTTCTGACCAAGTCTATTTAGTAGATTCTCCCTGGAAATGAACAATTAGGCAGAGAATTGAATTACAAGCGCAAATTGCAAGCAAAAGCACCATACTGTTTTCGTAAGTCATTATTGTTATTTATGTAGTCACGTTCGCTAATTTTATCCAATATTTCTTTCTCACTAAAAACTACTACTTCTCTCTCCTCATGATGCTTGCAAATGCAGTATTTGATTTCCAAAAAAAATAACGCAAGTAGAGGGAGACATTTCCTCTTTCTGAGGTAGAAACTGTGAAAAATTGAAGAATGAAAGAGGTGATATACCGTCCTTCCACCGTTATTACAGTTCAGATAGTTACAATCTTCTATGGTTAGAGACTCTGACGCTCCACAAATTAGAAATTATTTGAAATCCAGAGTCCATAGGTTTTGCATAATGGTTGGAATTCTCATGTTTTATAATTATAATATCAGAACTCATTATAAAACTCTTTTTGAGGGGTGCCTGGGTGGCTCAGTCAGTCGGCTTCCCACTCTTGATTTCGGCCCAGGTCATGATCCCAGGCTCGTGGGATCAAGCCCCATGTTGGTTCTCTGCTGAATGTGGAGCCTGCTTAAGATTTTTGCTCTCTCCCTCCTCTGCCTTTCCCATACACATACACAGTCTCTCTCTCCCTGTCTCTCTCTCTTTCTAAGAAAAAAAACCAAAAACAAAAAACAGCAACAACAACAAAAAACAAACCTTTTTGAATTTTAATAAAATTCTTCAATTTTTACAAAGAAAACGTTTGGAGAATAACTTAACAACTATAGTCATAGCTTTAAATAACACTAACCTTCTGACAGATTTTGTTATGCCCTTTAAATATAAAGTTGTCACCTAAAGCTCTTCCTTAAAAAGTTGAAACCTTCTTTCTGATCCTTTACAGTTTCTTTCCTTCTCATATTACATATGTGTTCCTGCTATAATGCCACACACGTGTATACACACACATGCATATTCGTTTTCGTCAATAGCCACTAAGTAAAAAAAAACTAATGACAAAAGTGTACTTAGGGATAAACACTCAAAACCTTTATACCTTGAGGCAAAAATTAATAAGCTTACCAAAATATTAACATATTTAGAAAGACATATTAAATACCTATAGAAATTGCTATAAGTCTTAGAGAAGCATATGCTATAGCAAAAGAATATGTCTTATCCTGAATTTGGTACATTTAGTTTAGGAATAGTTTGGCTGAAAATATCAGAAAATTCAATTAACAATGGGTTATAAATCAATATTTTTCATCTTCATATAAAACAAGAAGATTAAGAGGGCCACTTCCTGGCTTTGGTTCAGCTATTCAAAGATTTAGATCCCTTGAGACTTCCTGCCTAGTATATAGTAAATTATTAATCTTTCGCATATGCTTTTAAAATAGGAATATAGGCTCAGGTTTCTATAAATGGAACTTTTCAAAAATGTAGTTCAGTTCCTCTATATTTTGCTTATTACCTGCCCTTTATATTCATTTATGAGAAATAGAAATTATGCCAAACTCCATTTTTGCTAATGTATTTCTTATCCAGGGTTGCATAATTTGGGAGTTTGGTATAGGAGCTTACCTGTAATTATTCTTATAAAGAGCATACAAGAGCTGGATTTTGTGCTTTAGTTATTATGCATTTTATTCAAGCTAAGACTCTGTATCTCAATGAATATTTTTTTTTAAGTTTATTTATTTATTTTGAAAGAGAGAAAGTGAGAGAGAATGTGAGCAGGGAAGAGCCAGAGAGAGAGGGAGAGACATAATCCCAAGCCGACTCCATGCAGGGCTGGATCCCAGGAACTGTGAGATATGACCTGAGACGAAACCAAAAGTCGGATACTTAACCAATTGAGCCATCCAGGTGCACCAAAACACAACTCTTTCTGAGAGATTTGTGTCAGTTATAACAGCAGCAAATGCACACACACACATTTCACACACACACACACACACACACACACACACACACACATATAGCATGATAAAGAGATATGGAATTGAAGGAAACATGCTGAGAGTTCAGCAGGGACATGCCAGTTTGGAAATATTTACATAGATTTACTCAAACCACAACCTCTCTGTTTACCTTCTTATTCTTTGTTCTTCCTCTGTTCACCTCTTCCTGTGTTTACACTCTTGACTTCACTCCACAACACCTGAACTCAAGCCTATCTTGTCATATTTATTTACACACACACACACACACACACACCACCACCACCACCACCACCACCATCACCACTTAAGGATTTAATGAGATAGTAACTATCCTGAAGATTTCAAAGTCTATTTAGTCATAAAATATTCACATTGGATAATATTTGGTGAAAATAAAAAGCAGATCATTAAGCTAATTTCACATTATCATAATTGCTCAGTAGTTTTGTTCTGTTTTAATTTGATCATCCACCTGAGCACCAGGGCTTGAAACGTAGAATTATTTTGTATAACATAGATGTTTCATCCAGAATGTCTTCTTTACATGGTTGACTACTTTTATCACTATGTACAGCTGTAGAATTGTTTTGAGATAGTTTCAAGAAGAATACTCAACTGTTTCAGTTTTCATATTGAGTTTTTATTATTTCAAACTGCATTTTAAAAAGGTTTCTAGGCAAGGCAAATGTCTTGTAATCAAATGGTATTATACATTTGTACGGCTTAAATACTATTTACTAGAAGTTAGCCCCTAAGAATCTCCATAAAAATTGCTACACAGAAATTGTTTGTAAATTATTAATTTAAGCTTCTATTACTTGAAAATAATTTTTCTACTTGACTACAGTCAATTGTTCTTTAGTTAAATATATATATATTTATTTATATATATTTAACTAATATATTAACTATATATTTAAATATATATATATTTTTTATATATATATTTATATACAATAGAAAATTAGGTAGGTTCAGTATTTTCTTGACATGCAAAATAAGAACATGGTTCTGAAAATTTGCCTAAGCCTATTTTTAATAAGTAAAATTTGCTTCTTATCTTAGAGATTAAGATGCTTTCATGATATTCAAAGTGTGAATTAATGAAGAAAGGGTGTATCCTTTAGTCTTCAATATAAAACCCAGCCTGAAGGTAAGAGGAAAAAATAATTGTGGGTCTTTGAATTTCCACTATGAATATCTAAACTGTCTTTCATAAGATAACATGATGTGGCATGATAATTCATTATTTCATTAAATTGGTTAACATATCACAAATTATTATAAAGAAGTGGTAGTCTATTAGAAATGCCAACATTAATGATGAATTTTATATTTAAGTAGTTTGGGGTAATCCATAGGGAATCATTATGTTCTTTTCTACTATATTTAATCATTTTTAATGTTTAATCATTTATTTATTTATTTATTTATTTATTTATTTATTTATATTTGAGAGGGATATAAACAGAGCACGAATGGGGGAGGGACAGCAAGAGAGGGAGACACAGAATCCGAAGCATGCTTCAGGCTTTGACCTGTCAGCACAAGGGTTTGAACCTAGGAACCGCAAGATCATGAACTGAGCTGAAGTCGGATGCTTAATTGACTGAGCCACCCAGGTACCCCATATTTAATCAATTTTAAAACTCATGACTTCATTTCTATCTAATTAATTGTTCCAATCTCTATGTAAGTGAACAAATATGAGATACACTAAAATATCTAGTTTTCACACTAAAACATAGCAATCTTTATACATTAGCAAGAATCTGCTTGACTGTGATTTATTTCTGGGTTGTTATCCTAGTAATGTAAAATTAATTACTACAAATTAAATTCACTAAATCAAGCAATTGTTTAAATTATAATGTAATCAAATGACTTCTTCAGAGTCACACAGCAAAGACTAGTTGTGGTAGCAATAATAAAGCAACTAGTGAATGTGAGAAAGGTTTACACAAACTTTGGAGTAAATCATATGTATCAAAGGTTTGGCTAGATCATTGAAGTTTCTGTGAAATGTCTCTAAAATATGCAGTGCCTATGTGTTGAGCAAACTAATAAATACATGTTTACTTTGACATTGTAACATAATTCTGAAAACTGATTAATAGTTCTAATAACTCTTACAATTACATTAAAGTTAATATGAATAGTAAAAGCATTTGTCTAAAATGCAGCCTTTTATTTACTTCCAAGAAATAATAGTTTTGCTCAAACACTAGTGATGTCCACAAATTTTATCATTTAAACTGTGACAAGATATTTTTTCTTAAACAAAAATCTAATTAACTGCTCAATCTAAAATATTTTAATGGCTTCCTATCAACAAACAGGATAAAATGCAAATGCATTAAAACGATCTATGAAGCTCTTCATGTTCTGACCCTATCTCATGCCCAGTTTCAACTCCTATCATTTTATTGATAAAGCCTCCATGCCAGTCATACTGAATAGTCCTCCAAATGCTTGATGAGCTCAAAGCCTCTAAACTTGGTATATTCTGCCCACTCTATGTTATTCTTTGAACACTTGTTTTTATAGCTGTGCAATGTTCAGATTTCAGCTCAATGTCTATTCTTTTTTATACATCTTCTCCAAATCATGATAAGAATTAGCCTAGGTTACCTTCTGTCACATGAATATTTTTATGATAACAATGCTGATCAAATACATTGTTGAGCTCTAAATTTGTGAATTTTATATACATTATTTCAATAAATAATTGTAAAAATTCTATTTACAGATAATGAAATTTTGGCTTACAGATAATACAGAGATCAAACTTACCAGACTCACATGTGCTATAATTAGTGCTTGAATCATAGATTTCTTGAAATCAAATTTCTATGCTAGAGACCACCATCTTGTTTTATTCCCAAGCAGCACATATTCACTCTACCCACTTAATGTAAATGTTTGTGTATTTATGTGTTTCTCACATTGTACTCCTTTAAGGCAGTGTTTGTTCGTATTTTTTTCAGACTGTGGCAGATAACATATACATAATAGATATTTGTGACACCTTCTTATGACATTTTTTCAATCTAAGCAAAAAAATATTAAGTATTTATGTGTTAGTATGCTATCCTTTTTTCACATAAAATACATTGGTAAGCTTACTACCTCTAAAGACATATACAAACCACTATAAAAACTACAGCTTGAACTTCTAAAATGATGGCTATTTAAATTGCATTTTCTTGCTCACTAACTGAAAGCTAGTCAAAGCAGAAAAATATTAATAATAATACACTCCATTTTCAGAAACTCTAAAAGTATGAGACTAAGATGCCAAAATATATCTAAAGCTATCAAGTGCAGCTCAAATCAAAGCAGCAATGATAGGAAGAAGTGGAGCGAATACACCCAGTGAGTTTATGGATGAATTATGCATTTACCAACAGTAAGACAAAACTCTGTCTGGCTATTATTTACAAACCCATATCCAGTAAACTATCCACCAAGAACAAAGGCTGGAGAAAATACACACAAAAAAGGATCTTTTTGAAGTCATTTGAGAATTACCAAGGATGGTAGGACTTAATTGACCAAGAGAACCGAAGAGAAATGTAACACATGGTGTTTGTTGAGCCCTATGCCTTTTTTTGGTGGGTATTTTCAACGTTTTTTTTTTTTTGGTTTTGTTTTGTTTTTTTTTTTTTATTTTTGGGACAGAGAGAGGCAGAGCATGAACGGGGGAGGGGCAGAGAGAGAGGGAGACACAGAATCGGAAACAGGCTCCAGGCTCCGAGCCATCAGCCCAGAGCCTGACGCGGGGCTCGAACTCACGGACCGCGAGATCGTGACCTGGCTGAAGTCGGACGCTCAACCGACTGCGCCACCCAGGCGCCCCTTTGGTGGGTATTTTCTGATTCAAAGGCAGCTGCCTAGAAGCTGAGAAACTGAGCAGGAATCAGTGGCTAAAAGGCTGGAAACTGGTAGTTTTTTTGATAGGCTCATGGAGCTAGAGAGACAGAAATCAGAATTGGGAGATCTCAAGGCATGAAGGCCAATACTGTGGGAAGAAAATAAGCAGAGAAAATTCATCTTGACATTCAGTGTCTGTGTTCCCTCTGACACATCTGATTATTTGTAAGCAGCTGATAAAATGTTGGGAAGCCAAGCAGAGCTTTTGGTGATCTCCTAATAGTGGAGTGTCAGAATTATGATTTTAAGGTACCCAAAAGACTCAATGACTCTGGTAAAACTCAGGCTTTCATCTGGGATTCCTCAAGTACTATGCCACAGGAGTAATGGCTACTTGGTACTAAAATAACTTCTGTAAAGACTGAAACTTAGTTCTAAATCAGCTCAATCTCATGCTAAATTTATTTTATCTTGCCTTGCTCTGAATGCCTAAGGTAGAAAGACAACACAGTGTAGGAAGACAACGTCAAGCAGAGCTTTTACAAATTTTAATACAGTCTCTAGCATTCAATAAGAAATTGTAAAGTATACAAGGAGGCAGGAATAAGAGACACAAATAGAAATAAAGCTGCAGGTGATATAGATAATGAGGTTTTTAACATGGACTTTAAAATAATAGGATAAATGGCAGGGTTTTCCATTTCATCTGAAAACTGGAATTTAACATATCAAATGGAAATTATAGAACTAAGAAAACATGATATTTCAAAATACGAATTTAATAAACAAGAATAATAAGCAAATTAGTCTCAGAGAAAGAGCTAATAAACTGAAATCTAGGTCACTGCCAGATTGAAGTAGGAAAGGAAAAATGGATAAAAACACAAGAAAGAGAAAAAAGAGTCATGCGAGGCAAAATTTAAAATTTTTCATGGGCAATAGGAGACTCAGAAGAATAGGCATAGGAGAATGGGAGAAAAGCAATTCTTGAAGAGGTAATGATCAAGGATTTTGAAACACAGAAGCCAGACATCAAGATGCAGATGCAAGAATTACCATAAACATCAATAAAGATAAACAGAAAGAAAGCCTCACCTAGAGGTATGATAGTAGGCAACCTAACCTAAAAAATGCCAAGTCATGCAGAGAAGAAAGACACATTATCTTCAAAGGAACAACAATAAAACTGAAAGCTAACTCACCAAAGAAATGGTTCAGTCCAGAAAGGAATGGGATGGAATATTTATGGGGCTGAAAAAAATTAATAAATGGATAAATAAATGAAATATCTTCATCAGTCGAAAGGAAAACAGGAAAGAAATTGTCTTTTTTTTTCTTTTTTAAAGGTGTACAAATTAGATGGTCCAAATAAGGAAACAAATTAAAAAATGGACACAAAATAAACTCTGTCAATTATTGCACTAAAGATAAATATAATAAATATACATGCCAAATGATAAGATCAATAAACTGGATTAGAAAAACAAAACAGAACTCATGCTTACAAAATAATAATTTTATACCCAGTAGCATAGTTTCAAAAGATATAGAGCAAGTTGCAAAAAGAAGAATAAAAAGGGAAAATTCTTAAATAGAGATAGTAATTTTTAACAAATTTCTATCAATAGGTAGTAAAATGTAGTGATAAAACCCACATAATGTGGAACCTAATATGCTCCTGAATTGAGTTACTTCTGTCTAAAATAATTTGGAGAGTTCATTGGTGAAGCCATTAATAGATAGGTTTTCTTTAAAATAGCTACCCAAGGGGCGCCTGGGTGGCCCAGTCAGTTAAGCATCCAACTTCAGCTCAGGTCATGATCTCACAGTTTGTGAGTTTGAGCCCCACATTGGGCTCTGTGCTGACAGCTCAGAGCCTGGAGCCTGCTTCGCATTCTGTGTCTCATTCTCTCTCTACCCCTCCTCCACCTGTGCGCTGTCTCTCTGTGTCTCTCAAAAATAAATAAAAATGTAAAAAAAAAAAAAAATTTAAATAGCTATCCAAGTACCCTTTTCTTATCCAGTGTCCTGTTCTAACTCTTCACTTGTATCCTTAAGTATTTTCTAAACTTCAAAGTTTTAATAATCTCATTATTACCTTTTTGATATCTGTAGCATTTGTAGTAGTATGTCCTTTTTCTAATTTTAAATACTGGCAATTAATGTTTTTTTTTCTGATAATTATTACAACATGCTTACAATTTCATTAATCTTTTGTTTTTGTAGATATTCACTAGGTGCCTTGGTTTTCTGTTTTAGTTTTTATTGCATTTCTTTTCATTAATTGTTTTCTTTTACTTTTTCTGTTCTTTTGCTTGTATTATTACAAGGAAAATTAAATCACTGATTTTAGGTTTCAGCTTTTGTGCTCTTCTGACATAGGATTTATGTTACATATTTCTATCTAAATATTATTTTACAGTCTTTCCAAAGATTCTGACATGTAATTTCTATACTTATATTTCATTAGTGAGATTTTCTAGTTTATGCACTAATACTCTGTTTGAAATGTGGATTTTTTAGATCTAATGTGTTTCCATACAGTGGGAATTTCCTTTTTAATTTTTAAAAATGTGTTTGGGGCACCTGGTTGGCTCAGTCAGTTGAGCGACCAACTTCAGCTCAGGTCATGATCTCATGATGAGTTCGAGCCCCACTTTGGGCTTGCTGCTGTCAGCCTGTCAGTGCAGATCCTGGTTAGGATCTTCTGTCCCCTTCTCTTTGCCCTATCCCTACTTGCACTCTGTCAAAAATAAATAAACACTTAAAAATTTTTTAAAAAAATAAAAATAAAAATGTGTTTATAGGTTCATTTAATTATGGTCAGGGAACATTCTCTGGATAATTTCCAAGTTATTAAATTTATAGAGACATCCTTTTATGGATTAGCATATAGGCATTTTGGTAATTGTTCTCAATGCATTTGAAAATAATATTAATGTCGTTGTTAGATACAATTATATATATTATACATAATGCATACTATGAATGCACATGTGTGTGTGTGTATATATATACATATAACATATTTGTAAGAAAAATAGTTGATGTACGTATACATTGAACTTGACTTTTTCTTCCTTTGTCAACTTGTCATAAGGAGCCACCTTTGCAACTCTATGCATAACCTGAGGGAAGTATCCCAAGCAACAGTAGTAGATCTGGGTCACCAATTCATATTGCTTAATTGTAACCATGGTAATGGGGATACAAGCTATACATGACTTAACAAAATGAACTTCCTTTTACCAATGCTGACTTTACTAATGTTGCTGTTAAGTGGCTATGTTATCAAAAGCAGAGATCAATACTGAGCCCTGATATGGCACCGTTCTCTTGGGAGACCAGCACTTCCACTGGGCCTTCATTAGGCCTATTTCAGATTAGAGGGGACTGTAGTCTTCATGTGGATAGGCACATATTCTGTATATGGATTTGTCTTCCCTGACTGTGTTGCTTCTGTCAACACTGCACTGTCCATCATTTGGTAACTGCCATACCAATACCATCTGACCAGGAGTTCATTTCACAGCAAAGTGATTGAAGCAATTAGCCACTGGTCTAGGTAAAATATGGCTTACTGAAGATTCTGTTATGTTGCCAGAGAAAATATATTGAAAAGAAGGAGACCTATTTTATAATATAGAGTATATGCTTTGATTCAGCAACTATTATATAATGGCATCTCTCTAATAGCCAGACTTTGTGGGTCCAGAAATCAAGGAGTGGAAGTAGAAGTGGCTCCTCTCACCTTTAAACTCAATTACTCACTAAATTTTGCTTCCCATTCTAGAAAAATTAAACTCTGATGGTTTAGAGTCCTTAATTCCCAGGTGGTAATATTTTAACAAGAAGACACTGCATCAGTTCCATTGAATTAGACATGAGACTGCCATCTGGCCTTTTATACTTCTTATGCCACTAAACCAACAGGCAGAAACAGGGCTTATTCTAGAAGTTTGAGCGATTGATCTCAACTCGCAAGGGAAATTGGGTTACTCCTACAAAATGAGAGTGTGGAGGACTATTTCTGAAACTCAGGGAATTCTGAGGCAACTCTTGGTACCTTCAAAGTCAAGAGCTAATGGAAAACTACAGCTTAAAAAAAGGGAAAAGAAGAACAATTGAAAAATCCATGGCTTTGGGTCATTCTAGCAACTAAAAGGACTGGTTATCTGAGGAGCTGGCTGACAGCAGAGAAATGTCAAATAAGTAGGCGAAGGATGCCATATATATACCAATTACACCCTGTGACTAATTACAAAAACAAATGAACTTTAGTATTTTAACATATTTTTTCTTTGCTTGCTATAGGTTTGTGTTTATTTGTCTGTACTAACCACTTTATTTTTCCCTATTCTTTTTCCTTTATTTAATACAAGTTATTGGATGTTTAGTCTTTAGGAAACACAATATTCAGTGGGATTCCAATGAATGTAATGCATTATTAATATAAATAGCAATGGCTACAATGACTGTTGGTATTGTGAATGTCCTCATTTGGGAGAGAGAGTGAGAATTTCTTCACTTGTAGAAATATAAAGCTATTATATTAATGTATAGAAGCTCAAAAGTAGACAGAAAGGTACATACAGAAACTGAGTATCCAAATAGGTGGACAGTATGGCAGAGCAATTCTCCATAACTGATAATCTCTCATATGCCTTACGCAGGTGACTTTGTATAAGTATCACTGGTGGGGAACTTCCCTGTGACAGGATCCTGCAGATACCCTCTTAGGCAATTTTGGCACAAAGTGCTACCACAAGGATATCTGACTGTGATCACTACTCCCAATAATCCAGTGGGAAAATTTCCAGTGAGTCCTACCAAAACAGAAACTCAGGAAATATCTTTGCTCTCCATTGAGCTGCGGCTGTGCCTTTTTTCCAATTAAGTCATTTCAGTCTTGGGGTAGTGGCTGCTGCTTATATCTGGTTCACTTGTATTCTTTAGACTTCTCTTTTCTTCTTACTAGTCTGTCCTCCCTTACTCCAGTATCTTGCTGATAATAGTTGTGGTAAGTTGAATAAAGGATCCCCCAAATAGTTGCATTCTAATTCTTACAGTCTGTGAATATATAAGCCTGTTACCTTATATATCAAAATACATACACAGATGTGATTAAGAATCTTTAGAGAGTGAGATTATCCTGAATTATTCAGGTGGGTCCTAAATATAATCACAAACATCCTTATAAGAGATAGGCAAGGGATATTTGACTACACAAGAGTACAAGACCAGGGAGTGTGACTAGGGAGACAGAAATTGGAATAATGCAATCACACATCAAGTAATGCTGATAACCTCCAAAAACTAAAAGAGGCAAGGAATGTGCTCTCCTCTGGATCCTCCAGAAGGAACCATTCTTGCCAACACCTTGACTTTAGCCCAGTGAAATTGAATTATGGCTTCTGGAACTTAAAGGGAATACATTTCTGTTGTTTAAGACACTAAGTTCGTGACAATATGTTACAGAAGCAATGGGAAGTTAATATAATACTTAATATTAAACTTTTCTATTCAAATAACTGTATGGTTTCTGTCACCTGGTAGGATTCTGACTGTTAGAGTCCTGCAAGAATATGAAGTGTTTCTGATCTTCTTGACAGGGAGGGAAAAGATACAATTAATGGACCAATGGCTACCTATTGTATATTGAAATTGTTAGCCAGTTCTTCAAAGTTGCTGCATCTGGCATACAAGCTCCAGATAGAGATACCCCCAAATTGATTTTGTAGTATAAACTTTATATGGCAGGATCCATTTGGCTCTAGAAGATTATGGACCAGTGAATTAAATGAGGTTATAATGGGATTACCATGCTCACATCCTTTAATGGTGGCTCTGTTCTCTGCAGTAACCTGAGATGCCACATTTTATTGACTTACTATCTGGATCAGAATGAAGATCAAAATCAGAAGCTTCCATTTGACTTTCTCCACTACACTAGTTTTAATCTCACATGTCAGGAACAATTATGAGGTTTTTACCAACTAACAAATATTTACATTCTAATTTAACATTTTCAAAATGGGAAAGTGAGGACTGTGTGGGTCTAAGAATTGTACGGAGACTCCAATAATCGCTTAGCATCCGTATGGTATACCCTCACTCTATGACAGAGGGACATTATGGTACTTTAGTTCCATGAATGTCAATGTCAATTTGAATCCTGTTTCCAGTATTTGTCAGAATGTCAGTATATTTTCATTTTTCTAGATATGGTTATTCCTATAGATGGCTTTAAATAATTGGAAGTATCATATCCACATACAAGGGCTTTTATAATATAAATAAGTCTTCTCCAGTCAAAGGTTTGAAGTCCATAAATTGGCTAAACCACAGAAACAAAGTATAGGATGATAAATTTAATGGTGTGACTGTCCTCAACTGGCTAATCATCCATTTTTTTTATTTTGTAAATTAAATAATAGCCCCCCATTGGCTGCCAATCTATTCTTTTCCTAAATAATCATGTCTATTAACCATCTCCATAATTCTCTTTAGCTCACGATCCTCTGATGGTCACTTTGAACCTGAAACCCATTATAATAATTGCTCCTTCATACCTTCTGATGATTGAGCACCATGTTTTGACCTCTATTACATCAGGATCTCATTATTCCCATTACTACAAGGGAGCCCGTTGTATAATAGCACCTCTGATCATCATCTCTGGCCTATACAGGGCAGTTACCACTGAGATTCTCACTGTTCTGGAGCCCCCTCATTAGCATATTCCTTATCTCTTTAATAAATAGTGAGTTCTCTGTGCCCTTCCATAGACATTTTCTAATGGTGGTTTCCAGCTTTAAATAATATATTCATATTAATATGCCTGATGATCTAAGTCTCTTTATATCTTCCTCTCATTCTCTGCTATTACAGTTCTGCTATTTCTATATCTTTTAATATGTACCACCTTCCATGCTCCATTTCTTCCTTCCCCACTTCCTTAAATCTTTTCTTCATTTAGTGTGGACCAATACAAGGTTCTCCAGAGAAACAGGACTGGTAGGAAATTTTATGTTATTTTATATTATTTAATTAATTAATTTATTTATTTTAAGGAATTGCCTCACACTATTACGGAGGTTGAAAAGTCTCAAGATATTTGTAGTCAACAAGCTGGAGATTCAAGAAAGCTAATGGTGTAGTTCTTTCTAGTCTAAGCCTGAAGGCCTTAGAAGCAGGATAGCCAATGGTGCAAATTCCAGGCAGAGTCCAAAAGCAAGAAAAGGCTGATGTTCTAACTCAAAGACAGTCTGGTGGTGAACGACAATGAATTATTTCTCCCTCAGCCTTTTTGTTTTATTCAGGCCTTTAATAGATTGAATGAGGCCCACTCACTTACGGGGGGCAATGTGCTTTATTCAGTCTACTGACTCAAATGTTCATCTCATCCAGAAACACCCTCACAGAGACACCCAGTATAATGTTTAACCAAATATTTAGGCACCTGATTTGCCCAGTGAAACTGATGCATAAAATTAACTGTCAAAACACAGTTTTCTGAGGATGTTGCTAAGGTATTAAATCGTGTGTCAGAGGGGAATATTTCACCCCTCTGACTTAGCACCTTAGTCCCATGCATACTCTCTCAGCTCTTGCCAGACCTTGTTGGCTGGTACTGCAGGTAATTCAAAGCTTACAACTTCTCTCTTCCCTTATCAAGCAGAGATCTATGATAGATGTGTTATGTCATGAGCTGGCTTAATTAAGGGTTTTGGAGATGGGAGATGAGAGTGTAGATTAGATTCTGAGGGGAGTGTATGTGGGTTTATAAGGATTAAGCTTCTATATCGTCTTCAATCATGGAGGGGTAGCCTATAAAAGCAAGGTAGAAATATTTGCTGGGGCTCTGAGAGTACACAGAGATCTGGGGTTTCAAAGATATTAAATGCATTGACCCATATTTCTGTATCTCATGTCTTAGGATTTAATTCTTTCCAATTCAGGCTAGATCCTGCTCTAGGAAATTTCCCAGATTGAGAATACAAACTTTTATCGTTCTCTGATACCCTAAAAATTAAATCTTGGGGCATATCTTTAGCTTTCTCTGTCCTCTAACTCTAAAAGAGAAAAGGCTTTTCAATATGCCTTCAAGGAGAGACTTTACCTTTCATACTTGTTAAATAGGTGAGTAATCCCCCTCAGCCTTTCACTGGCTTTCTTCATTGCATTGTTACAACCAGTTTACACCGCCTAATTCAAAAGTACTAATATTTACTTCCAAACTACCTCAAAAATGCTGAGACACAGTTCTACCAGTACATCTGTACCCAACACTATCTCATCCTGGTCGAACTCCAGTGAAAGTTTTAACAAATGCACCACTACAACTTTCTTGCTGTCAGTGTTTCACTAACACCAGTTATTTGGTCCTTCTTGACAGCTGACCAACAGGTGATCCAATCTAAAATTGAAAATGAAATGTAAGTCTGCTTCCAAGGATCATTCATAAGATCAACTAGTAAGAGGTTGGGACCCTTGTGAAAGAGGCTCTAAGACAAAACTTTCATGTAGGTGGTATACTGGGAAATACTCTTAAAGACACCTGCAAGAGGCTGAGAGAAACAAAATTAG
Source organism: Panthera uncia (assembly GCF_023721935.1). Lineage (NCBI taxonomy): Eukaryota > Metazoa > Chordata > Mammalia > Carnivora > Felidae > Panthera > Panthera uncia. Next base: position 53,953,294 of record NW_026057582.1, on the reverse strand, counting down.
TTACAGATAGAAATTGAACTGGGAAGCAACTTTAACATAGGGCTTCTTCAGTCTCACAGAGAGATTTGGACCTTTAATATCCCCTCACAGTTGTCCCTGATTTGAGATAATGAAGATACATATTAGCAGGTCATTGGATAGGATTCCCCTGGAGAAAGGATACTTCATTAAAAGAATATTAAACATGAATAGGTGCTCAACTTTATTATTCATAGGGTAAATGCAATTAAACTTACAATGAGATACCAGTATGCACCACAAGAATGCCTATAATTAAAAAATCTGAAAACCAAGTGTTTCTCAAGGATGTGGAACAATTAAGAAATCATACACCATGGACATGAGAATAAATTTGTAGAACTACTTTGAAATATCTGACAATATCTACTAAAGTTGGATAAATGCACATGTTCTGAATTACTTAACAGTTCCCAGTCTCAGATACATACACAATAGAACTATTGTCATGTATTTACCTAAAGACATACAATAGAATGTGCCTAGCTACACTATTTATAATAACACCAAAATTTTAGGTATTCTAAAACCATTCACCATTTGAATGAATAAATAGATAATGGTACATTCATATGGTTTACATAAATGAGAATCAACAATCTATAGCCATGCACACCATGTGGATGATTCTCACAAATATTAAGTAGAACAAAATAAGTCAGACATGCAAAAGGTATAATTCCATTTATATGAAGTACAAATAAATCTGTGTTGTTACCTGAAAGTATATAGTTGATTAATCTTTGACAGAGCAGGAAAGACTATCCAATGGGAAAAAAAGACAGTTTCCAAGAAATGGTGTTGGGAAAACTAGACATCAACATGCAAAGAATGAAACTGGACCACGTTTCTACATCATACACAAAAATAAATTCAAAATGGATGAAAAACCTAAATGTGAGACAGGAAGCCATCAAAATCCTACAGGAAAATACAGGCAGCAACCTCTTTGACCTCAGCTGTAGAAACTTTTTACTAGACACATCTCCTGAGGCAATGGAAATAAAAGCAAACATGACCTATTGGGACTTCATCAAGATGAAAAAAATCTCTGCAGTGAAAAAACCATCAACAAAACTAAAAGACAACCTATGGAAGGGGAGAAGATATTTGCAAATGGCATATCAGATAAAAGGGTAGTATCCAAAATCTATAAAGAACTTATCAAACTCAACACAAATAATCCAGCTAAGTAAAGGGTAGAAAACATGAGTAGACATTTTAATACAGAAGACATCCATATGGCCAACAGACACATGAAAAGATGGTCAAAATCACTTATCATAAGGGAAATAAATATCAAAACTATGATGAGATACAACCTCATACCTGTCAGAATGGCTAAAATCAACAACACAGGGAACGACAAGTGTTGACAAGGATACAGAGAAAAGGGAAACCTCTTACCCTATAGGTGGAAATGCAAACTGGTGCAGCCACTAACAGTATGGAGCTTCCTCAGAAAGTTAAAAATAGAACAACCCTATGATCCAGCAATTGCACTACTAGGTATTTATTTACACAAAGGATATAAAAGTACTGATTTGAAAGGACACATGCACTCCGATGTTTATAGCAACACTATCAACAACAGCCAAATTATGGAAAGAGCCCAAATGTCCATCAAGTAATGCAATGGAATACAATTAATACAATGGAATGTTAGTAGGCCATAAAAAAGAATTACATCTTGCCATTTGCAAGGACATAGATGGAGCTAGAGGGTATTATGTTAAGGGAAATAAATCAGAGAAAGACAAATACCATATGATTTCACTCATATGTGGAATTTAAGAAACAAAACAAATTAACATGAGGGAGGAAAAGAGAGGCAAACCAAGAAACAGACCCTTAACTATAGAGAACAAACTGGTGGTTACCAGAGGAGAGATGAGCAGCGGTATGGGTTAAATAGGTGATAGGGATTAAGGAGTGCACTTGTGATGAGCACCAGGATTTGGATGTAAGTGTTGAATCACTAACTGTTACACCTGAAATTAATATTAAACTGCATGTTAACTAACTGGAATTTAAATAAAAACTTGAAAAAATAAATTAAAAAAAACAATAAATCTATGCTGTTAGAATACAGAAAGAAAAATGAATGCCTTTAAAATGTGAAAAGATGTATAATTTCAATAGTAGTAGTACAAATAAAAGTTAAAATGACACCATGACACTATTTTTTACTTACCAACTTTTTAAAAATCCCAAAGTTTGATAATATCTTCAGGTATGTGGAGAATATAGTACTGAAAAAATGCAAATTGGTACCAACCTTAAATAGTGATATTTGCCCATAATGTATCAAAATGTTTTCTTTGACCAGGGTGCATAAATATCACTTACAGTGCTCAATAAATGCAGATCCTGAGTCCCACCCCTAGAAATTTGGATTCAGTTATTCTGGAGTAGAGAGCAATAATTTTCCTTTCTAACAACCTTCCTGATGTTACTAATGTTGCCTCTTCTGCAAACTATACTTTAAATAACACTGCCTCAGACTCCATTTCACTTATAAAAATTTACATGCCCATATATAAATATGACCTTGTGAATGATGTTTTTGTATCAGGAAAACATTACCAGTGTTTAAGAAATCATATTTTTTGAGGATGTCTATTATTTTTATGGGAAATAAATTTACAATCACAAAGTTTGGGAAAAAATTGAAAATGATGAGAGACTGTATATTGAAAAATTCCCTCATACTGAATGCCACCATCTCTCCACCTCCCCACATATACCTCAGCAAAAAAAATAACTATTGTTACTAATATCATCTATCTTCTTTCATACACTTTTATGAAAGCAAATATAAATATGTTACCTTTTAACTTCTTTCATCAAACAAATTTGTGGAAACTATACAGAGTGCTTACTTGGCTTATTTTAAACCAAGTGTGTTTATAATTCCTATTCAAAAATAAACATTTTTAAAAGAGTGATTATTGTAATCTTTATAATTATTTTCTGACTTTCAAAATGTACCACAAATTTAAAAAAAAAATGTACCACAAATTTCTCAAAGAATGCTCTTTACTCAGTTGCCAGATATTATTTTTTGATATTTGATATCTTCTATATATAGGAAAATAAATCTTTGAAGTTTATCACACAGATTTGGTTTCTAGTAGGATTCTAGTTATTTGTAATCAAGGAGAGGTATTCATTCTCAAAAGACTTTGAAATGGAGGAAGCCATTATTCTCCCAAGCACTAAGGCAAGACAACCAAGAGTTTCAGCAAATGGTCAATGAGAGATTGCACACCAAATCCTAAGGGTTTCTAGGACTGCCTTGGAATTACTGGCCACTGAAGCAAATGGAAGCCTCCATGCCCACATTACTCTATCATTCCCTGTAAAATTCTTGACTTAAGTTTCTCTAGTTTTCCAACAGGTATTTACCTATATTTTCCCTATCTTAACCCACTTACTATATATAGCTAAGTAACCCACTTCCTCTAAGTGATTTTCACTTCTTGGTTGAACCTTGAATGATACCTGTCGATACCCAGATCCCATTTGTCTTTGTTCTACACAATTAGAAGGAAGTTTAAATTTTCACTCCAATTTTCTCCATCATTTATTTCCCTGTGTTATGTCATTCTAATAATAGTATAATGTGGTGGGTAGAGGGGAGGGGTTAAATGTAGAATAAAATTTCGCATTGTCAAAAGTCATGCAAGAGTAATACACAAACACTAAAGGATTTTTTTTTCCTCTGTGATTTCACTACTCTTGCAGGATAAAGGTGAAAGCATTTTGTACTAGGTATTGTCAAGCTTTGGACTTGTCTCATTATTCATATCAGACAATAAGAATTACGAATGGATTTTATGGTAGAATAGAACTTTTGAGAAAGATTATTTTTTAACCAGTCTCTCCATTCTAATAAATTACACAATAGCCTCATCACATGTGAAAGCAATAAGATTTTCTAGAGAGAACTGAGATAAACAGTAGTGCCTAGAGAAATGACAATTTATTATCCTGAAATAAAACAGCTACTAATTATATCTTTTATGCATTTATGCTATACCTGAGCCTCCCTACATGTGTGAGATAAACTGGGATTTTTTTAAAGCAGTGAGTACTCATTTCTAAAAATATTAAGTTGTTACTTCTGTCCCACCACAATTATACATTTTATGTCTAGAAATCTTGTTGAGGTCAAACAGAACATAATTTGTGGAAATTAAATAATACCACAGGGGTGTCTGAGTGGCTCAGTAGGTTGAATGACTGACTCTTGATTTCTGCTCAAGTCATGATCCTAGGGTTGTGGGGTCCAGCCCCACTTGGGCTTCATGCTGAGCATGGAGCCTACTTAAGATTCTCTCTCTCTCTCAAATAAAAATAAATAAATAAATGCTAAATAATACTTAAAAACTAGCTAAGTATAAATAGCCACTAAATAGAGTATTACATTTTCAAATTTATATTCACCTAGTTTAAATCCTAAATCTTCACTCAAGCCCGTGTTACCTGAGTCCTTCAGAATATTATAGTCATCATTTCATTAATATTGAAGGACAATATCTTCAGCCCTTTTAGAATATCCTATTAGTGACAGAGAACCACTTTTTACTTTACATTCACAGATTCTAAGAAAACTTATGTTTCTCCTAGACCTGTTGTGTCTCATGCCCCATTTCCACAGAGTTCTACATCTCCATTTTGGTCTCACTTCTTATAAATGCATCATCTTCCCAGTTCTATCTCTTGTCTCATTCTGCATCTTTATTTAATCAGTACATTTGATTTTTGTTTGTTACTCCTGTTTGGAAAAACTGCAGAAGATCGAAGCATTGCTTAGTACAGGCTCCATATTAAAACTGAATATTATCTATCTGTGTCTTACAAGTTCTCATCATGAAGACCTTCCCACTGGCTGGCTCTGTATATCTAGCTTCTGCATCAGCCTGTCACTCTATGTCTTACAGACTTTCTCTTTACCCCCCTGCCCCAAATACCTCACAAGATCCTTCCTGTTTCTCTCTCATGCATTAAGGCTTGAACTCTCATAATTTTATGTTTAAAAGAGTTTCAGCTTCTTCCCTAAGCCCCAAACTATTTCTTGGCTTACCTAAACATTGTAAAACCATTAAGATGATCTTCTCAACAGAGGAAAAGGTACTTGCGACCATTTTTATTAAGCACCAAGAGATTTTAATTTCTAGTCTTTTATTTACTGTGCCCCCAAATGAACTACAAGAGAGGGCTTCAATTACTCACTCGCCAGGGTAAATTCACAAGCTATGTGGAAATTTTACTTTTTGCATTGTGAGTGTAGGACTGACCCTAAGCAAGTTTATTTAGGGTAATCAATTCTATTCCAAAGGTCTTTGATGTTAACTTACCACAAATGTCTTCACCATATTTCTTTTATTGGGGAGCTTGGAATCATCATGACTGTTATTTCTCCTGAAGGCACTCTTTAAAATGTTCTCAATGAGAGTTTAAACTTAAACCACTATAACTTTACAAACTAAAGTGTTCTAAGATCCACCCAGGAAGGAAGGAGAAATACAGGAAATACTGCATTACTTTAAAATACATTGATTATTTATATATGCATCTATAGATCATTTAGGAACAAAGCATGCTTATGATTGCATACAACCTGGACAATAATTTAAATGAAACTTAAGCAAGACACATTTAATATGAAGATGGTGAAACAAAACAAAACAAAATAAGGAAAAGAAAAAAAAACAAAATATATCCATCCTATACTCCTGCTAAATTCTTTAAATTAGGACAGATTATTCAGATTTCATAGAATTGTAAGGATCAAAATTATCAGATAATCCATCATCTGAATATTAGGCCATATGCTGAACTACACAAAGGAAAGACTTTTTTTCCTTTCTGCTCTTATCTTTATCTTACATATGAGACTATGATAGTAGCCAATACCCTTTAATATCTTAATATTTTTTTCCTAAAATATTCTCTATTGCTACATCCTCAGAGTCACTATGATGCTTCAGGATGTATATGTAATTTTTAAAGAATGGTTTAGAGTTAATTGATTATTTGATTGATTATTTAGGAAAATGTTGGAAAATTTTCTCCCATTATGGTCATGAAGATTTTATTTGTCACCGTGACTTTTTTTGCTCTAACATTTTAAAGCAAATGAAAATGAAATGAAATGAAATGAAATGAAAATATTTTCATGAAATAAATATTGGAAAAAAGTTTAAAAAATGCTTAAATCTAAGTAATAGTTCTGAGCACCTCTTTCAAGCCATTTTAGTAGATTTTATTAGGAGATTATTTTCAGCTTCCGTTTGTCTCTTCAGTACAAAAATATGTAAAAGTTTGAATACGACCATTTATCTTTGCTGGTGTTATTAGCATTGTCACCATCTCTTGGATTTAACTTTTAATTCCATTGTGTTTTCATTTCAATAGTTTTATTTTTCACTTTCTTCCTTTATATTTCCATTTTCCAGTGATTTATGTTGCCTGTTCTTGTATTTGTTTCTGTAGGTCCATAAAATGCATTCTGCTTTTGTTTCTTTTTGAGTTACTTTTGGTTTCTTGTTTCCCACTTGAGATCACTTTCTTTTCTTTTAGTTAAAAGAATAATTATCAACATTTTTCTGCTTTTTCCCAATAGAATATGTTTTCTCTTTGAACACTTTTTAACCAGCTTCTATAATATGATTTCAGAACTTGATATTAACATTTATTACTTCAGCCTCAAAGGCATGTCATAAACTATTCTGAAACAAACAAACAAAAATATTAAAAGTTTCTTTGTTCTTTGTGGCTTATATATAATGCTAAACTGAGTCCTATTCTGTAAAGTTGAAATAGCAAATTCCCTACTTTTTTGTTTTGTTTTTGTTTTTAACACTAAGTAGGCCTGTTCAATCAGGTTTTATATTATTCTGACCTTATTGGAGTTTTTCTTACCAGCAGTTCAAAAAAGGCAATCCATTGAGACCTAGTTCATGGTTATTATTTCAAGAGATATGGCTATAAAGTTCTACTTAAAAACAAAGAGTAACTAAAGCGTTGTCTTAAATTCCTATTGAATTTATTCATCATTCAGCTATTTGTTCAGCTGTTTATTATTAAAAGTTTTTTCCCCTATTTTCAAACCATTTTGGCCTGTCTCTGAATGATTCTCAATGTTTCCTGTTCTTTCTTTTTCTGTTGGTGTTTTTCCAATGAGGTGGTTTTGTACTTCAACTAGTGTAGCACATGCTACTGTGTTCAATTTAGCTTGTGTCTCTTTGTTGAATTTAATGTTTTATTAGTTTAGGGTACACATTAAGAGCACCTCTTTCAAAGTATAATTTTCAGGGAAGATAAAAATAAGACAAATAGATAATGGAAAGGTTTCACATATTTCTGTAACTCACGAACATGAAAAACGTTGAGGTGGTAAAACCCGTGTGATGAGCGTTTGAAAAACAGCACTTATTGATGCTGATGAGGTTGAAATGAGTTTAGATATAAAACAAGCTCATATAAATTAAACCACACACACTGTGATTATCTAGTTGGCAAAAAATCTACAAGTTAGCATCTAATCTCGTGGAGACTGGGACTTAATACATATAAATATCAAGTAAAACAGAGACGTATCACCCAGATGATTAAAATCTCTTTTGAGTATACTTATTAGACAATGCTACCCAAAAGGCAGACAACCGTCTTCTGTCCATATGTCTAAGTATTTGATAATTTTTTGTAATATCTCTTCTATTTAGATTCTAAACAAATTGAGAAGATATAAGAATGCAAAACAAACTAGCTATATTAGCCAAAGCCAATAATAATTCCCTCTCCCTTTCACTCTTGCACCCAAATACTTAAACTCACGCAGTGATAAGAGAAGAGCTGGATAGCTACAGGTTCGCCCCAAATGACAGGGTCTGCTGTGGTGGTGTTAACATGGAGAAGACAAATACATGGAGTTTGAGACACACAGATATACATAAGTCTCAGTTATAGGTGAGCAGCAAGGATTCTCCACTCATGCCAGTGCAGAGCAAGATTTTCAATTTTTTTAATGTTTATTTATTTTTGAGAGAGAGAGTATGAGCAGGGGAAGGGCAGAGAGAGAGAAAGGAGGACAGTGGATTTGAAGCAGGCTCTGGGCTGACAGCAGCCAGCTTACACGGGGCTTGAACCCACGAACTGTGAGATCATGACATGAGCCAAAGTCGAATGTTTAACTGACGGAGCCATCCAGGCATACCAGGATTTCTCATTCCTAATTCACTGATCCACTAATGAGAAGCATTGGGTAAAGAGAGTGGAGAGTTGGCGGAAATGTTCTAAGAGGAGATGTGTTCACATATTGTGGATCAAAACATAACAAAACATAATCACCAGGATTATCTTTTCTCCTGGACAAAAGCTGTATCACATCTAATTTTATTTATTCATTTTTTAAATATTTATTTTATTTTATTATTTATTTATCTATTATTATTTTTTTTTGGGGGGGGGCGGGGAGAGATAAAGACAGAGTGTGAACAGGGGAGGGACAGAGAGAGAGGGAGACAGAATCTGAAGCAGGCTCCAGGCTCTGAGCTGTCAGCACAGACCCCGATGTGGGGCTTGAACTCACAAACCGGGAGATCATGACCTCAGCGGAAGTCAGAAGCTTAACTGACTGAGCCACCAAGGAGCCCCTCACATCTAATTTTATAAAGACTGGGACCTAAAAAATAGTAAGCAGGAAGCAAAACAGAGATATATCTCCCAGATAATTAAAATCTCTTTGATCCCTCTTACAAGTCACATATTTTTTTCCCTTAATGCACACAGAATTTCCCTCTTAAGGATTTCAAACTCCACACTGAAAACAATCTATTTTAACTTCGCAGGCTGATTTCAAACCTCCTGCTATATTATGACCCCATCTCACACTCCTGTCATTCAGTCTAAAAGTCATATTAAGTTCTTCATTCTGTGTTTGTTTTCCTTTTCATTTCTCATTCTGCCATAATGTCATCACTCTCTCTTATTTGGTAATGGAAAAATAAAACACACTTTTTGGAAGAATACCGTTAGGACATATGATAAAGCCAAAAAAAAAAAAAAAAAAAAAAAAAGAAGAAGCAACATTGATCTCTGTGACCATTTCCTTTTTGTTTTTGTTTTTTTGTTTTGTTTTGTTTTTACTTTAAACCCTTACTAAACCCAAGAAACAGGCTTGGGCGGTTTGAGATTAGGTAGTATATACAGTAAGATTGAAATTAAAAAAAAAAAGGAGTGTTCTACCAAGTAGACTGCAATGATACAGTTTGAAATTCAAGAATATCTATTAGAGTTATTGGTATAAACAGCCAATAACTGTGAAGGATCTGAGATTTTACCATACCTTCATGCTAACAATTTAGTTTGTCATAGTTTCAAGGATATTGACAGAAAATGTTAGTCTCCTGGGTCAGAGGAGAAGGATGGTTTATTAGCATATAGCAATAGCACTAGCCAGAGTATCATAATGTTGTTTCTTTCTGCTTCTATTCCCACAGGGCAATGGAAAAAGGGTCATGTGACACCTGAAAATGCAGTGAGTTTTATTATAGGACAGGAATTCTGAGTTTGGAACTCAAAACTTTTTGTGGATATTAAGCATGCTTTTCTTTGCTTCTAAGATAGATACTATCTTTCAAGTCTATAATTATACCTGGCCTTCCCCCACTATACACCTGCTATTTTTTTCTCCAATGATTGCTAAAAATAAAAACTTCTTAGAAAGATATTCAGAACAAAGACAGTGTCTTTGCTTGCCAGATGTATAGAAATGTAAGAAGATATCCAGAGACTCATATCCTAACAAAACATTCTCCTCAGTTGTACACCATCTTGGCTTCCCGTATATTTTCCTGTGAGCATGTCAGTTCATCAGCACTTTGATAAATCTGATCAATAAAGGCTGGGTTGAAATATCTTCAGTCTGGCTGAGGCCAACATTTCAGTATTGACATCAGTAATGCTCCCAAGAGAACAGGACCTACCAGCTGGAAACAATTTCATAAACCATAAAAGAGTCACCATATAATGCCATGACACTTTCTTCTATGTTCACTTTTCTCTGGGTCCAAGGCATTATTTCAGGTAAAACTGGCTTTCCTTGTAATTGTGCACACTGCTTTGTCCACAGGGAGGAAGTCAAGGACAGGTCTGTCATTCATAATAGTATTGGCCAGTGAGGTGAGGCTTACTTGATTGTCTTCCAGAGCAGAAGTGATGTCACTGAGAACTTTTGCTAAACTCAAGGACAAATTTCAAGTTATTGTTTCTAATTGGATGACTCCTTCTATACGGATAACTGGCCACGCGTTGTGTGTAAATAAAATATGTATCCTTCTAGGAAGCTTCTGTAAGACAGTACGGGTAAAATCAACAATATCAAAGCCTATAGATGTTAGGAAGCATGCAAAGCCTATCAAATACCTAGACTTTCAGCCCGGTGATGGGTGGTATTTACTATAAAAGTCACACTATGAACAGACAAAAATTGTCTGGAAAGCTGGAAACATAGCACAAGGTAGTTTCAAGAAGCAGATGTGGCTAGAATCAGCTAATGGACTATAACAGCAACACCATAACTTGAACAAGTATCAAAAGCAGGATACCACTTTGATAACCCCAAGACTGGTTTAAAGTTTCAATGTAGTCTGTCAGGAGTAGGTAGCATGCCCAGTATGGTGTGGCCTCCTTCACCACAAGTGAAAAAAAGTCAAATTTGGCATTAGTTGTAAGACTTTCATACAGTTGAAGCCTCTGAGTCAGAAACAGTGTCCTTTATTTTATGTCCAGTTTATGATAGTGGATGCATTGCCAAATCTGGTAATGATGGATTCGGGCAGAAATGCTTGCAATCTGCTGTGTACAGACTCAATCAGCAGCTAGATTCCAGATGGCTTCATCAGAGTGTGGGCCTGTACCAGGCATCTACATGAGTGACCCAGATGATTAGATCAACAGCTGTGAATTGCTTCCCCAGTGTGTGGCCCCAAAACAAGTGTCTTTAATATGCTAATCTGTAGTTTTCCAAGTGGCACACTAAGCCATTGGTAATAACTCAAGAATTAGTAAAATTAAACAAGGTTCATCAAGGAACGTTGGCCAGTCTAATGATCCCTCAAGGTTTGCTCAGTGAGCAGAGCATTTACATCCATTTTTCAGTTCTGCAAAGGTGACACTGAATTTGAATTGTCATACCAGCACAATGGATACCATCTGGTTTCAGCTTAGTTGAACAATCACTGGACCAAGAACAAGCACTTAAGGGAATATCTGTTACTTGAAGAACTCAATGAGCAACCAGCTTTGCTTCAGATGGCAAAGTGAGAGATAAAGATTCCCTCAAAGGATAGTTGTCACTTTGTTTACTTTCTCATGTATAGTCAAGATCTATTGGAATCAAGCTGCCAAATCCTTCATGCATACTATTTATTGTCCATATGCCAGCTTTATTGGCTTGTGGGCCAGAATTATCTGCCCATCCAGGGTGAATCTTTGTACTAGTTGTCACAATAAAGTGGACCAGAGGCTGATCACCAGATTGACCATGAAATTTCCTCTATGCAGAGGAGAGACATACTCAGCAAGCAATCTGTCCCCCTACTCATCCATATTAACAATAGATTGTGGGGTTATCATTGCCCAGTGGACTATACAATTTAGTCAATATGTTCACTACCAGTTCACATGGACTTCACTAAAATCCTGTTAATGGGCTGGATTAGCATCCTTTCCTTTCTTCTTCCAGAAAGCCTTCATTTAATAGCTAATATGTTAGTCTGCCAACCATGTTAGTTGCATGGATGCTGGTAAAACAAAAATCCTGGATCACAGACCAATGGATTTATTACTCACAGCTATAGCAACAGCCAGAATTTCAACACTTTCTTGTGCTGGTTCCCCAAGTCTCACTCCCCACAAGTTGACATAAACAGGGCCAGGTAACACTTGCACACACAGTTTTGTGTTTGAAGAGAGTAAGTCTGAATTTAGAAAACCTGGTACTTTAAAATGGTAACAAAGTATTCCAGCCCTTTGTTCCAGAGGAAGACCCTAGATTGGTATTCCAGAACTGTTTGCTATACTCAAAAACAAAGAGAAAGCATTTCTTTGAAAACAATTTACTCTAGGAAACAGAATAAAATGTAGAAGAGCATCATTTTTGTTTTCTCAATAAAATTAAGAGATATAAACTAATAAATCATGAAAAGTGAGATTACCTGACAAGAAAAGATAATTTCTAAAAATCTGGCTGAGACAAAGCAATTTAAGCAGAAACTGGATAAGAAAGTAGAAAGTATAAGGGCGCCTTGGTGGCTCAGTTGGTTAAGCGTCCGATTTCAGCTCAGGTCATGATGTCTCCATGCTGACAGCTGGGAGCCTGGAGCCTGCTTTGGATTCTGTGTCTCCCTCTCTCTCTGCCCCTCCCCTGCTCATGCTCAGTCTCTCTCTCTCTCTCTCTCTCTCTCTGTTAAAAATAAACAAAAAAAAATTAGAAAAAATAAAGTAGAAAGTATAAAAAATTCACTACAAAATTAAAATGCAGGTTGTTTAAATATCGTAATGTACAGAGTCATCAAGTAAAAGAAGTTTATATGGAAGGAAAGTGAAGAAGCCTTCTCACCAGGAGAAAGAAAAAGGCAGGCACAAGAATAAAAGATGGTGATAAAATCAACATAATAGAAGACAATGAAAATGCAGTTATGAAAATGTTGTAGTACTGTTAATGTAGTCAATAAATGGGCAAAAAATTAAGAATCTTACAAAGGACCAAAATTCATGTTTATTATGCATTTTTCTCTACTACACATTTTAGAAAATAGTAGAGCAGTATCTTTAAAATACTGAGTAAAAGAGCTTCAAATAATATTGTGAAAATTCTAAAATTCAGAAAGATAGTACCATGACCAAATATATTTTAGCTGATAAAAAAGAAATCGTAAAAAGAATTGAAGCACAGTTATTTTTGAAAGAAAAATATCTGAGAATACTCCAAATAGAATGAGGTTTTATTCAATTATTTTCATTTAATAAATCTATTAACTGAAATAAATAAAATATATATACACTAAAAACACAATTCAGAAAGAATATTAATAAAATATTCCATTCCTTTTAACAACTTGTAAAACTAATTTTAGGATGAATTGACACCATAAATTATATTTTCTAAAGCTAATTTGAGACCGAAGAGTTGAGGATTAACAGAAGAAAAGATTAAACAACATATCAGATTTCAGAGAGTAAAAATGTCTTTTTTGTTCAATATTCCCTAATAACCTCTCTCATTCAAGACCAAAAGAGGGCTTATCTTTCTAATTTTATATTATGTGTTTAGATACAAATATTGGAAGTAAATTCTTACTTGTAACTATGACTTTATAATTTTTCCCTACAGATGCAATATTAAGACGATTTGATGTCAAAAAATTAGTGAGAATTACAGGAACTATTAGATCTGCCTCAGAATTTACTAGTTTACAATTTGAATACTTGTGTTGTCAACTGATGTAGATATGAATTATAATTGTTTACATTTTAATAAATAAATTTCAGCAAAATATTTAATTACATAGTATCGTAGAAGAGGTAATGAACGTATGGTGTGGGTGATCCGTATTTATTCCAGGTTTGGTGCCATTTAGCTGTACCATCTAGAATCAGTAGATCAGTCTTGGTCTTGTTTCCCTGTTTCTTAATTCCCAGTTTATTTATTTCATTTCTAATGCTAATTGCAGATTTAAAATTCCCTGATACTAATAACAATTTCTGTTTGCTTCAAATATATTGAATTCCTATTTTTATGTTATTATTTAACAATATCACAGCTTGTGATCAAGTTTGCCTGTGTTCAATGGGGTGGCATAGTTATTGAGAAAAGAAAAATTTTCAATTCCAGATGTTATAATTTAGACAAAGTACCGAATATGCAAAGTATTTTCTTTTTTTACCAATGGATAAGTGATTGAAAGGAAATTGCATAAATTACTTTTAATTATATATTAGGATAGTGTAGCCTTAGAATTAAAACTCTAGCCCAGTAAATACCTTGGATCATGCAGTCTATTTTTAGGGTAATAAAAAGGATAGCAAAATAAATATTGAAATGTGCATATGTGATCTCCATAAAAAAACAAACACACAAAACAACGCACAATTGATCTTGCTACACTTATATGACTTAACAAATTCTTAAATAAAATGTGATGTGTCCCACTTGCATATTTTAAATAGTTTTAATGTTTTATAAATTTGAAGAAATATTCTCATATTTATTTAGTCTGCCTAATGAAGTTCTAAAGCAAGATATTTTGAAACATTCAAAATGTTATTTTTTTATGTACAAATTTCCAAGTTCATCCTATTGTCTTTTTTGTATGTGTATTTGTGATTTTATTTTTTGATTAAAGTATAACTTAAACAAAGTAAAACCAAAATTTTTATATGGTTTTATAAGTTTTGACAAAACTCATCTAGTGTTGTGACTACAATCAAGACAAAAATCAGTTCTATTATCACACAAAAAAATAATTCCTTTGGATCTCTTTGTAGCCACTTCTCCCCCCAGACTGTGGCAACTATTGATCTGTTTTCTGTCACAACAGTTTTGCTTTGTGAAATGTTTAATAAATGGAATAATTCACTTGTAGATTTTTGAGCCTGGCATCTTTCACTTAGCAAAATGTATTTGAGTCTCAAACATCCAGTTCATGTTTTGTTCCATTTTATTTCTGAGTATTATTCTCATATTATATGGAAATCCCAAAGTTGAAAAAAAATGTATTTTTTACCATTTTTTGTGATTATAACTAAATATCTGCATGTAGGTTTGGTTTTTAATTTTTGAAAATTTGAGTATAGTTGACGTGCAATGTTACATTAGTTTCAGACGTACAACATTATGTTTCAACTTCTCTATATCTTATGCTATGCTTGCCAGAAGGGTAGCTACCATCTGTCACCATACAAAACTTTTACAGTATCATTGACCATATTCCCCATGCTGTGCATTTTATTCCCTTGACTTCTTCATTCCATAACTGTAAGCTTGAATCTCTCACTCTCTTTCACCCATTTTGCCCATGTTCCCACCCCTTTCTGTCTGGCAACCATCAGTTTGTTCTCTGTATTTATATAGGTTTTTATATGAACATGTTTTTATTTCCTTTAAGTAAATACTTAAGAGTGGGACTGTTGAGTTATGTGGCAAATATATGTTTATAAGAAAGTGCCATACCATTTTCCCAAGTAGCTGCTGCTTAGTTATGTTTGAAAATTCAAGTAGCTCCATATTCTCATTTCCTTTGGCAATTTTGACTCAACAGTATTTATGTATTGTATCTTATTTTGGTTTAAATTTTATTCCCTTCATGAATAGTCGTGTTGAGAATCTTCCATGACCTAAGTAGTCCTCTGTGTCTCTTCCATACAGTGTGTGTTTAGATCTTTTGCCTTTTTAAAATATAGATTATTTCCTTATTGAGCTTTTGACTCTTTTTGTATTCTAGACTCAAATCCTTTATCAAATACACAATTTGTAAATAATTTCTCCCAGGTCATGGCCTTCACTTTATTTTCTATTGTATCTTTTGGAGAGCAGTTTTAAATGTTGATGAAGCCCAAGTTTTTCTAATAGATCATAGTTTTCATGTTATATTTTAATATATTTCCCTATTTTAATGTCACAGAGATTTTCTCCCACATTTCATCCTGGTATTTTAAAATTTATGCTTCTTTATTTAGGTCTTTGGTTCATTTTTAATTAATTTTGCATAAATGCTTAATATGGGCTGATACTCACTTTTTTTGCACATAGTTGTCCAATTATACTTTTCCAATAGGCTTTGTACTTATGTCAAAAATCAATTGATCATATTTATATGGATCTATTTGTGACTTCTCTATTCTGTTCCATTTGTCTAATTATTTATAACTTTACCAATACCAAACCAGCTCTTTATATTTATTGTCAAAGTTTTGAAAGTAAAATGGCTTATTGTCAATAATTACATATGACAAGAGTGCAAAATAGAATTGCCTCAGGCGAATACAAGCAACCCAGAACATAGTTCAAAGTTATTACATGGAAGGTTCAGCATTCTGTCATTTGGCTTTGTTGTGGTGGCTTAGAAAATCATATTCCATATCCAAAGTATGATGTTTCATCACAATCTAGAGGTGGGAGGATGAACTGGAACACTTGGCATGGTGGGGGCGGGAGGGGGTGTGATGGTCACAGCTAAAACCTACCCTATGACCCAGCAATAGCACTGCTAGGAATTTATCCAAGGGATACAGGAGTACTGATGCATAGGGGCACTTGTACCCCAATGTTTATAGCAGCACTCTCAACAATAGCCAAATTATGGAAAGAGCCGAAATGTCCATCAACTGATGAATGGATAAAGAAATTGTGGTTTATATACACAATGGAATACTACGTGGCAATGAGAAAGAATGAAATATGGCCTTTTGTAGCAACGTGGATGGAACTGGAGAGTGTGATGCTAAGTGAAATAAGCCATACAGAGAAAGACAGATACCATATGTTTTCACTCTTATGTGGATCCTGAGAAACTTAACAGAAACCCATGGGGGAGGGGAAGGAAAAAAAAAAAGAAGAGGTTAGAGTGGGAGAGAACCAAAGCATAAGAGACTGTTAAAAACTGAGAACAAACTGAGGGTTGATGGGGGGTGGGAGCGAGGGGAGGATGGGTGATGGGTATTGAGGAGGGCACCTTTTGGGATGAGCACTGGGTGTTGTATGGAAACCAATTTGACAATAAATTTCATATATTAAAATAAATAAATAAATAAATAAAACTTCAATTCTAACTCCAGGCGGTATGAGGATGCTGGTGTGTGCACCAGCAAAGGCCATGGTCACACTGGCCAAGAGGTGGGGTTTGTCTGTGAAAAGAAGGAAGTGTTCAAGGGAATCTGAAAAAGTGCACAAAGGCTGTGCCTAATATATCTACGTTATCCAGGGGAATTGTAAAATATAATAATTTATGTAATAGTAACTCTAATAGCTAATATTTAATTATGGAGAACTATGAACCATGTACTATTATAAATGTATGTGTATTTATTTACTTATTAACTTCTCAAATAAATTATGAAGTGAAAGCTGTTTTAATTGACACTTTATAGAGAAAAAAAAAGTCAGGATTTAAACCCACACAGATTCAGGAATATGTAGTTTTAAGTATGACATTATTGGGCTCTCACTGTGCTCAAAGGAACTGTATTAATAATAAAATATTACAGGGACATTTGGGTGGTTCATTTGGATAAGCGTCCAACTTCAGCTCAGGTCATGATCTGGTTCTTGAGTTTGAGCCCTGCATCTGGCTATGTGCTGACAGCTCAGAGCCTGGAGTCTGCTTCATATTCTGTGTCTCTCTCTCTCTCTCTCTCCCCCTCACCTGTTGGCACTCTGTCTCCCTCTATCTCTCAAAAGTAAATAAGCATTACAAAAAATTTTAAAAAAATAATAAAATAATACATAAATAATAACACTTATGGCTGTTAGCATAATTATTATCAACCCTGAGATCCTTAAATTGTATTTTTAAAATTTTTCACACATATTTTTCTACTTAGAAACCCCAATGTTTTTCTTTTTAATTATCATTTATATTTCCAAATCACCTAGATCATTTGTGTATCCTTCTATTACTGCAATGTTCAGATCTTGGAAAATGTAATAACTTCTTGGTTATATCAGTTTTTAATATGTAAACTAGTTTTAAATGAGACATTTTAGTGATAATACCTAGTACTGTAACAAATACATTTAATCCTTAAGTAATTGCTATTACTATTGTCATTTTTATTTTCCCCTTTTGTTCCTATTAACAAAAATAACTAGTTGGTTATGAAAAGTTTCAAGGGATCAGCTTAATAATGTTTGCCATTAAGGGAAAAATCATCACAAAACAATAAATAAAGGGCATTCATTGTTTTATTTCTTGATTTTTACCCCTTTCTCATTTTATTAGCTATAGTGTACATGCAATCTTGATGTTAAGGTTTTCATTAAATTGAAAAACAAGGTAAGTATTATACAGTTTAACGTTTTAATGTGGATTTTAACTGAAATATATACAAAATTTATAAGAATTCTTCTGTTAGACTAAAGGACAAAACTTCAGTAAATGAAAATATTACCTTTATTATTAATTACAAACTATATTACAAACTTATGTAATAAGTTTTGTTTAATTTCCTCATTAGGATTTGAAAATAATGAAAGTATCTAGGATAGAATATGTTACAATGTATTAAAAGGAACTTGAATCATTACATTGCATTTTGAGAATGTTTTACAGACTTGTTATAACTGGGACTGTTTTTCACTTTCATTAGATCCATGCCCTTAATGAAATGCAAAAGCAGTGCATGTGCTTTATATTACTGTAAAAGTAAAACTATGTAGAGGATTATTTTCAGCTTTTTCTTTTAGCAATGTCTCATTCTCTTTTCAGATTCTACTCTAGATCAAATGGGGGGGGAGGGAGATAGGGTGGTTTGTTTAGTAAACTAAAAATCATAGTTTTTATAATTCAGAGCAGAATATGATATCAAAGATGTGCTGTTGATATTTCTCACTGACATGATGATATTTCAAAGCCTTTAACATACTATAATTCCAGAGAAACAAAGGAAATAAACAAGTAATGAGATACAGAGAGATAAATAGGACAATAAACTGATAAGTGAAGTGTTTCTTATAAGATTATAAAAAGTACAGCAACAACTCAGGATGTAGAAGTGGACAGACAGGACAAAATGCTTCCTAGAGAAATTTGGATCCAGTTCATTGGGGAGTGGCTAAGTTGAAACTTTTATCAACTCAGTTGGCATCTCTGTGGCATGGACATTTACAGACAGATGTTTTCGGTGTTATTTCCAGGCTTATTATGCTCTCCCAAGAATGGGTTCTGTCATTTTCCATCCATCTTTTGGGTCACTTCACTAATTCTTATCTTGCATTAATTTGGGAGGCAAGCAAAAGCAATTTCCATCTGCATCTTAAATGGAAAAAGCCAAAACATAGAAATATAAAGTAACAAGCCTAAAATCACATAACAATAATAAGAATTAAAGGTGGGATTCAAACCCAGGTAATCTTTCCTCAACACATTCTTCGATTTCCTAACAGCAGAATCATCCTGCCCTACTTTTATTAGGCAGATTGGAATGCATATTTTTTTTTATTTTATTTTTTTTCTTTGTCTTTATTTTTTTTTATTTTTTTTCCAATATATGAAATTTATTGTCAAATTGGTTTCCATACAACACCCAGTGCTCATCCCAAAAGGTGCCCTCCTCAATACCCATCACCCTCCCTCCACTCCTTCCCACCCCCCGTCAACCCTCAGTTTGTTCTCAGTTTTTAAGAGTCTCTTATGCTTTGGCTCTCTCCCACTCTAACCTCTTTTTTTTTTTTTTTTCCTTCCCCTCCCCCATGGGTTTCTGTCAAGTTTCTCAGGATCCACATAAGAGTGAAACCATATGGTATCTGTCTTTCTCTGTATGGCTTATTTCACTTAGCAATGCATATTTTAATTCCCATTATACATTTTGCCTGATTCAAATAAATTCTCATACTGTGAATTTTCTCATAAAAATCCATAACCATAGCACATTCATTTCAATTCTAAAGTTTTGGTCATTGTATTATATTGTGAAAATTTTTCAAGCTCACTATTATGGCTGAAAATAAACTGTATTAAATTTTATTACATTTTATTCTGAAATATGTTTGTCCTTTTCTACTTGCGAGATACGTGAATATGGATAACAACTATTGCTAAACTCAATAGTTCCTAGTTTTTTTTTTTTCTTTTTTCTATTTTTTTTTTTTTTTAGCTTTGAATAATAATTCAGTATTAACTGTCAGGAAAAGTCATAAAATTCAGGACTTTGGCAAATGCTTTTACTGATCATAGGGCTAAAAAGTGGCAATGTATTGAATAAATGTGTGAAATCTAAACAACTAACTAGAATTTTAAAAGCAGAACACGATTTTCATATCAACTATTTGCTAGTAATTGTGGCTTTTGAAAGTTCATTAGAGAATTTACTAAAAACTCCATTGTGTGAACATTTAAACTTATACAACCAGTAATGTTTTACACCTCACTATTTACATCTGTCTCCTTTATCACTTTTTTTATTCTTGAAATTTAATTAAGTCAAAAAGTAAGTTTTATTTTTGCCACATCCATTTATGTAACAGTGCTTTTCATAAGTCTCACCTTGGGCTGTGGAAGTGTCCACAGTTAATAGTTGAATATTTTTGGAATGTCAATATTCACAGAATATGATAGACAGCATTTACATAATAGTTCCTTTGAGTAACAAGGGACAAGGCTGGTATTTTCAGGTCGGTGGTGCCATGGTCAGGTGTGTGGACTTATTCAAGCACAAGAGGGATACCATCCACTTACCTTATTTATCTGCTGTGGGCAATGGAGAGAGGCAAATACAGTTTTGGATCACAGGTCAAAGAGTACCTGGTAATCTGCTTTTGTTATAAATGAATAAAGAGAAAAAAATGGTGAGGTGCCTTGTCAGCATCTGAATTAGAGAATCTGTTGTCCTTAGAAAGCGTGGGCAATAATACAATATAGGGTAGTAGAGACCTCAAGTTTGAAGGAAGTAGGATTTTTTTTTTAATTTTTTAACTTTATTTATTTATTTTGAGAGAGACAGAGTGGGCAGGAGAGGGGCAGAGAAAGATTAAGAGAGAGAGAAACCCAAGCAGGCTCTGTGCTTTCAGCGTGGAGCCCAATGCAGGTCTTGAACCCATGAAACGTGATACCATGACCTGAGCTGAAACCAAGAGTGGAATGCTTAACCGACTGAGCCACCAGGTGCCCCAGACGTGGGATTTTTTTACACTGAAGGAGTCATGGAGGGAAAAGTCATAACCCTTTAGATTCTGGGCTAAAGCTGGCTATATTTAGTCCAACACAACTACAAATAGAGAACTCTTCTCCAGACAGGAAGAATAGTATGTGTGAAAAGTGCGGACATTGGCTTAAAAAACTAATCATGGGATGAATTGGAGCTTCGTTTTGTTTCATTTTTGCCTTCAAACTAGTATTAAAAGTGGTATTGGTTGCTACTACAAAGGAAACCATGAAAATTGAAATGTTTACAAATTCATGGTAAAGTTAAAGTGCCTTGGAATATGCCAGTTCACAAAATTGGGTATTTGAAACTATCCTCTCTAGGATTTCATGCATTATGGAGGCCATAAAAGCCATTAGGGTATATACAAATAGTCTCCATTATATATACTAAATTATATTGGTAGAAAAATGTATGTGTATTTCCTCTCTCAAAATTGTTTTGAATAAGAACATAAATGTAATTTATTTTCTTTGATCCATATAATTTAATCTTCCTTCAAATTTGCATAAGGAATATATTTATAAAATAAATGATTCAGTGGCCAGCTTGGAACAGCTTATTATTGCTGATCCCTTATGTCCCTGTACTATTTTTATAACATTATGAAGTTAAAGGCTTGTTCAACAGTATTTATTTTTTTTTTTTCTCTTCAGCCGTCTGTGTGCTTAAATAATAGATTATGGGTGAACTAAGGAGAAACTCAGGTAAACTATTCTTCAATGAAAATATTCAGACTTCATTTCATATTGCAGGGAAATTTTCCTACCAGAGAAGAAATATCTTTCAATTCTTTATGGTTATTTCACAGTTTTCATTGTTAGGATGTGCATATTACTGGACAAGGAATAGGGTAGAGTTGGAGACAATCTAGTGGACAAAAGCCCAACATTTCTAAAAGATACAAAGTCTTTTTCCAAAATCAGTGTTCAAAAGCGACATTCATTCTATATGAAAGAATCTGATGCTTGACCTAGAATAGTAAAGGAAACCCCATAGGACTTGCAAACCTACTTTCTAATACTTGAAAAGAGAAAAGTATGCTTTGTGCTCTACTGCTTAGAAAATTAATGAATGATTCATCCCAGTCAAGAAAGAGTTAGTTACTGCAACCCACTTTTCAGACCCTGGTGGGTGTGTTATATATAAACAGGTGAGAAGAGCTTTATGTTAATTATAACATGTAGCCTCTTAGCCTGAATTAAAATAAATAAATAAGTGTGTCATTGTCAGCCACTTAAGATAGTGAATTTTTTCTTAAGATTTTTCATTTTTTACTTAAGATAGTGAATATAGTCTTGATAAATACAAATTTACTTAAATGAATTTATTTTTGGATGTATAGACACCCTATAAAGAGACAATCTTTGACTTTCATGGAAAATCAAATAGCTCAGTTTTCTTACATCAGTTTTTAATTTCTACCTTTATTTAACCAGCAATCCAAGGTGGAGACGGAAGTATCTACGTACTAAAGTGATTAAGGATTAGAGCTTTAATCAACTTTGGCATTTAAATCAGGCTCATCAACTTCCACTTTATGTGTAGAGATGCCAGGAACACACACATTTAGAAAGTAAAACCAATTCAATTTTGACGAATGATTTGAAATAATTATGAGAATTTGAATAATACAATTGATTTCTAAAAGTTGAATTTGATATTGTAATAGCATGGTAATGGTAGTGCAGGTTAAATGCATTTGTTCCTTGGTTATTTACAACAATACATTTCCATTTCTCTTGGCTTCTGCTCCTTGCATATTACCGTATAGTATGGAAAGAACCCACACCATTCTCATGAATGTCAGCTAACATATGAATTATAGGCAAAATATTTATTGTTTTAGAATTTATTACTGACAAATTACAAATGTGAAAATGGGCTTTACTTATTTTAGGGATTACACTTGCTCTCTGAGTATCTAAATTATATGTAAAAATTCCTAGACTATCCTTGTTACTGGATTCACATTTAACTATTCGATATCTGGGATGGTATCCTGTCTAAATAACACTGCCCTTCTCTATTTCCCTTTCCTTCTGTGGAAATGTTCTCATTTCTTGAAAAACGATTATAGAGAAAAAGATTCTTAGATACATAACAGAAAAAATTCTGTAGGATTCAGACTTTGCCAATTTCTTCTTCCAGACCAGTGGTTTTTAACCTATTTTTAGAATATATATCCTACCACCAACCCCAAAATTCTGGTATATATAATCTACACAAAAGAAAACCTACCTTCCCAATCTCTAGGCTACGAATTATTGAACTGTAGTACTGGCCTCTAGAGTTACCAGAGGAGGCCAACAAAGTACTCCAAAGGATGTAGAAACAAAAATATTGAACCTCTCTATGTATTTGTTTTTAGAACATTCTTTGAAGATGTTTACTTTTTTTGAGGGAGAAGGAGAGAGAGAGAGAGAGAGCCAGCGGGTGAGCAGGGAGGGACAGAAGGAGGGGGAGAGAGAATCTTAAGTATACTTCATGCCCAGAATAGAGCCAGTCTTGGGGCTCAATCTCACGACCATGAGATCATGACCTGAGCTGAAATCAAGAGTTGGTTGCTCGACCAACTGAGCCACCTAGGTGCCCATGTTCACTTTTTATAATTTATATTGTGTGTATTATATTAGTAATTATGTGTATGGACATTAGCAAATATATATACACTAGTATATAAAGTGTATATTAATAAATATGTATACATAAATATATTTATGTATTTCTCCAAAATTGTGGTGTTCATAGTAACATAACTCTAATAATAAAGTTCACATTGAAATTATTAGAGGCCATAGGAATATATTTGATGTGTAATGCATTTATTCTTATAAGTTCTTTAAAAAGGTTCTTTATAAGGTAAATTCTTATAAGTTCTTTAAAAAACACATGCATTACTGGTGGCTCAGTCAGTTAAGCTGTGGACTCCTGATTTTGGCTCAGGTCAAGAGTGAGTCGCATGTCAAGCTTTGCACTGTCAGTGTAGGGATTTTCTCTCCCTCGCTTTATGCCCCTCCCCTCCCCAAAATTGATAAATTATTTGCCCATGTCATGGATGCATTGGTAGTAATAACTATGAAGGTAGTTTAAATTCATATATGTTCTATTGTTCATTGTCACTACATGTCAAACTTGATAAGCAATTTGTAAAAATTAAGATGTTTGTATTAACATTACACAGCTGATTTGGAAAAATGTATATTTATAGATATATCCATAATCAGAACACACTCACCCATGACCAAAAGCAGTTCCTGTTGACACCTATGTCACATGGACTTTACCATATATACAAAACCTATAGAGAAAAGTAAATTAGGATTTTATAATATAATGTAAAACCTTTCATTTTATATTTCCACAAATATAGAGAAATGTGAATGAACATGAAAGGGATTGACATAAAAATATAAAGGAAAAACCATTGAAAACATGTTAAACATTACCTGGATATTTTATAATAATCTGATATATTATCCATTTATGTAGTTCATTGTACTGTTTAAAGTAAAATTATATTTTCTTAATCTTAAATTTAATGATTTTCAGCCTATGAATTTTAAGTCCTATATTTCTTCAATCATAATATTTATAAAAATTGAAACCAAAAAGTAATTATTAATGTTAATGTTGTTTGTAAACAATTGTCCTACTTTAACATGTTTTGTTATTAAAATATAGGTTTATTTACATGACAGTCTTTACCAACACTGCAGGGATTTTAATATAAATTATTCCAAATATAATAAGTATGTTTACTTTGCATTATAATAAACATTTTTTATGATTCCATCTTCCTTTTTATCTCTTGAACTGTCCTATAACATTAATTTATTAACATTTGACTATAATCTCTCCATTCAAAAATAGTCTCTCTGTCTGTCTCTCTTCTTTTGTTATAAAAAGGACAAAAGAACAAGCAAGAAGTTTTTATCTAATCCGGTGTTTGAAACAGGGTAGGTATATAATGAATGTGAGTCTTAAATATGAGTGACTTAAACTATGTGAAGATGCAATTAACAAGACCTGCTGTAATCAGGGAAGGTTCTATTCTTCTTATCCTACTCTAACCCTTTATGGTAATGTGTGTTAAACATTTTTCTGGTCTACTTATACTTTTTCTTACATTTACTTTTCCTTGCTATATGTGAAAAACTCATAACATCATTAAACAAGAAAAAGAAAAAATAAAGGTTTTATATTCATTTTATATTTCCACAAAGAGCAAGGCCACTGAATTTTTATGCATAGGAGGCCATTTTTATTTAATGGAGCATTTGTTTAACTAAATAGACAAAGAGAGAGGAGAAAGGTAACTTGAAGGAAAAAGTGCTTTTGAATAACAAACTTCCCATGTAAATTTTTATTTTCAATAAATATTCAGATTATTTAAGTCACTCCTTTCTGTCCCTAAACACAGAGCAACGGAGCTCTTACAAGCCATTCGAATGGTAACTTTCATATGGGCTACTTTTCTCTCTCTATGAAGCAATGTGATAAAAGGAGATAGAAATATTTTGTCAACTATCACTGTACAAAATCTTATATGTTAGTGTAACCAGCTTGGTTAACAGTAATGAAACTGAATATTTCCTTTTCCTCTTTAATACATATCATTTCTGCAATTAAGAAACAAACTTATCCATAACTTCAAAATTCATTTCCTCTTTGGAGTATGTGTAATTCTAAATAGTTTCAGATGGCAAAATTGGCCATGAGCTCCATTTTCCTGACTCAAATGTGTTTCAAAGATTTGTTTGTTTCTAACTTTCATATCAATCTCTAATTGATCTAGTTTCTCTTCTTTGAAATAATTTTGCTTATGAAATGTTTATAGAACTAGAATTTATTTCGAATAGCTCATTTTGGCTTGAATGCCTTTTTCCTTCCTACTGGGGATTCAGCATTCAGAATCCTATAATAAAATGGTAATTGCCAATATTTCATACAGCTTCATTTTGATTGTACTTTCCCCCCCAATACTTCTTAGTTTGCAAAATGCTTTTAGGGCTCATATTCTTCCTGGTTTGAATCCACATGAAGAGAAACGTATGTCACTCTAAATGTAAATTCCTTTACACACCAAACTCTATAACATAGACAATGTAGGGGCCCCTGGGTGGCTCAGTCGGTTAAGCGTCCGACTTCGGCTCAGGTCATGATCTCACAGCTCGTGAGTTCGAGCCCCGCATTGGGCTCTGTGCTGACAGCTGGGATCCTGAGCCTGCTTCAGATTCTATGTCTCCCTCTCTCTCTGCCCCTAACCCACTCGCATTCTGTCTCTGTCTCTCTCAAAAATAAATAAACATTAAAAAAATTAAAAAAAAAAACAGACAATGTTGACACTTGTTTGAAGTTGAAAATACAACTCTCACGTGACATAAATTTCTATGTAAGTGTGGAAAAAATGTAGAGAAAATTTTCCAAATAATTTTCCTTTGTTTTACGTTTACCTGTACCAAATAATCTTACACTTAAGAATAATTTTAGAGATAATTTAGACCATGTATATCTGGGCTAGGAGAGGTCCAAAGAATCTAAGTGACTAGCCTATCTAGGACTGTATATGGTTGAAACTAGAAAAACTATTTCTCAATATTTATTATGATCCATTGTGTTTCTGGCTAAGATCCAAAATACTTAAACTCTTTTGAACTGAGAACATCCAGTTGTGGTGGAACAGCTGTGGAAAGATTAAACTCATTGATGTATATTCATGTATGAAGAAAACTTAAACACAAAGTATGACTACCACCCTTTGAATGTAATAGACTATGTGACACAGGGTTCAGCAAAGTGTAGCCTGCAGACCAAATTTGGCCTATTATATATTTTTTAAGTCTACTTATTTATTTTTTGAGAGAGAGAGAGAGAGAGAGAGAGAGAGACAAAGACAGAATAAGTGGGAGAAGGGCAGAGAGAAAGAGAGAAAGAGAATCCCAAGCATGTTCCACCCCCAGCACAGAGCCCAATACAGGGCTCAATCTCAAGAACTGTGAGACCATGACCTGAGCCGAAACCAAGAGTCAGATGCTTAACTGACTGAGCCTCCCAGTCACCTCTATCTGTTTCTTTATGATCCAAAGGCTAAGATTGTTTTTTACATTTTTAAATAATTGAAAAAAATTAAAAAAAAATTTTGATACACAAAATTATATGAAATTCACATTTTAGTGTCTACCAATAAAATTGTATTAAATTGCTATGCCCCTTTTATGTCTACTTTTAGTGTCTATCAATAAAATTGTATTAAATAGCTATGCCCCTTTTATGTCTACTTTTGCACTCCAAATAATAGAATTAAATAGCTACATTAGAGACTGTATGAATCAAAAATCCTAAATATATTTATTTACCCTTTCATACACACACACATTAACTCATGCACACACAAATGATGATCCCTGAGGTAACAAGCTTACATAAGTATTATTTAATTTTCTATGGGATGTACTTTTGTTTGTTTTACTATTGACTATCAATTAGAGGAAGGTGTCTTGAAGTTACAGGCTAAGATATACATTTTTTTAAGAGAGATGCAAATAATTTCTACTGAGTAGGGAAGGTAACACCCATGATCATAGTTTTATTTCCCCATAGGGCAATAACCAATTTGTTTTCCAACTTAGCAAGCTTTCCTCAGATGACTATGAAAATTTTCTCAAATAATATTTTAAGAGATTTACATCTTCCAAGTTCTTTCTTTAATGAGTCAAATAAAACTTTGACTAATAAAACTTTGACAGTCTTTATTTGTATAAAAAGCATGTTTTTAACTTTTGAAAATGATACTTTGACAGATGAAATTATTTTGCTTTTCTAGTAAATCTTACAGATGCACTGTGTTAAAACAACTTTCGTTCTATATTATGAGTTCCCTAAATAGCAAGTTATTATTTCAGTCATTATTTATCATTAAGAAATCTATTTCGACACTTAATTTTATTTTATTTAAAGTGCCACTCTCACTAACTAAGAAATGGAATTAAGTGTCTCAGAGAGGTGAAATTTTGTAGTATGCTTTGTCACACTCTCCCCATCTTCCCGTGGTGTCTTGTGCCCCCCGGCATTAAATAACAGAAAAGAGAAAAGTAAAGGGATAATGTAACTACTTGTGCCACGTGTGAGTTGGTGGTGCTAGCTTTTTGTCTATTGGTTGGAATATGAACAGCACTTAGTAAGTAGTCTCAAGGTTATTGTCTTTATCCTATTGGCCATCAACAACAGAACGCATGGCTGATGTGAACTTAAACTTACACATAGCCTCATTATTACCTGGCCTCACCCTCATCTTCGTCTAAGTTGCTTCAGTCTTTTTTCCCCATATGACTTACTATTGTTCCATCCAAGTCCGTCCCACAGAATTTCTTGTCAAGTCCCGTCAGCAGGGATATATCTCATACACTCATCTCATATAACTGTTTAGAACCAAGACTCTGAGCAAGTAAGAATGATCTGACTAATATCCATGCACTAGTTCTCTCTGGACACTTTCTACACCAGCTGGATAGCAAATCTGATGGCTAATTGGCCAACATTCTAAGGTGCAGAATAATAGTCTTTTCTTATTGTAGATACACACAGCAAAATTCACTCTTTCCTCCTTCAGTTTCAGGAAGAAGAACAAGTCGTCTATGCCTGCACCCCTCATCTAAGACAAGGAAATAAGGAAAAGATAACATCTTATGGCAAATACTGAATGTTACTGCCAAGAGAAAAACCTTCAATTCATGTTCACCCTTCTCCTCCACATCCACACCTCCCATGCTTGCTGATCTCTCTTCTACAAGGTTTTCAAGCCAGTTTGGAATCTTTAGTTACCTGGGTTTGTGTGAGTGGGCACACCAGAAACCAGGACTTCTCTGAATTTAGCATTTGAAGTATTGATGATGTTATTATTATTTTTTGAGAAAGAGAGACAGAGAGAGAGAGACAGAGAGAGAGAGAGACAGAGAGAGAGAAAGGGAGGACACAAAATGGGGAGAGGGGAAGAGGGAAGGTAGCAGATAGAATTGCAAGCAAGCTCCCTGCTAAGCAGGAATGCTGGGCTCAATCTCACCACCCTAGGATCATGATTCCACCAAAATCAAGAGCTGGTCACTCAATTGACTGAGCCACCCAGGTGCCTTTGATGTTATTCTTAATAATGTGCATTCTCCCTTCTTAAAATCTCAGCCAGTACTTTGCCTCACCCTCTTACTGCAGATAGCATTTTGTGTGTGTATGGGCACTGCGTGAGTTTATTGGAAGTCTCACTGAAGTGGCAGAGGTCAACATTCTCAAATATAGCAAAATATATTAAGGCTTTGAAAGAAAACATGGTGAAAAATATATTTGTCTAGCTTTCTGAGTTTTGTTTTTATGTTTTAGGTAAGAGGAACTGGCAGGAAAAGCTTCCATATTATAGGCAAAGGAAATGGGAAATTCTATTTATATGACAATTTAAAATTCACAGATAATTTTATATCTTCAATATATTAATTAGTCAAAACAAAAGCTAAGCTCTATGCTCATAGGAAGCCCAGTAGGCTCAGGTGAAGATTTGTCTTCTCCCTTTGAGATAGACATGCAACTGGCCCAGAAGATGGTATTAATCCTCTGAGAATCCAAATGACCTGAGTTTATACACTGCCAAACCCTCTCAAAGAGAAAGATTACAGATGATAGATTTCTTTTTTTTGGTAGTCTTTTTTTTTAATTTAAAAATTTTTAAATTTACATCCAAATTAGTTAGCATATAGTGCAACAATGATTTCAGGAGTAGATTCCTTAATGCCCCTTACCCATTTAGCCCATCTCCCCTCCACACCCCCACCAGTAAACCTCTGTTTGTTCCCCATATTTATGAGTCTCTTATGTTTTGTCACTCTCCCTGTTTTATATTATTTTCATTTCCCTTCCCTTATGTTCATCTGTTTTGTCTCTTAAAGTCCTCATATGAGTGAAGTCATATGATTTTTGTTTTTCTCTGACTGACTAATTTCACTTAGCATAATACCCTCCAGTTCCATCCACGTAGTTGCAAATGGCAAGATTTCATTCTTTTTGATAGCCGAGTAATACTCCATTGTGTGTGTGTGTGTGTGTGTGTGTGTGTGCGTGTATCATCTTCTTTTTCCAAGTTGCTGTGGCCAAGATCAAAGAGGTTTTTGCGTGCTTTCTCCTCGAGGATTTTGATGGCTTCCTGTCTTACATTTAGGACTTTCATCCATTTTGAGTTTATTTTTGTGTATGGTGCAAGCAAGTGGTCCAGGTTCATTCTTGTGCATGTCGCTGTCCAGTTTTCCCAGAACCACTTGCTGAGGAGACTGTCTTTGTTCCATTGGATATTCTTTCCTGCTTTGTCAAAGATTAGTTGGCCATATGGTTGCAGGTCCATTTCTGGGTTCTCTATTCTGTTCCATTGATCTGAGTGTCTGTTCTTGTGCCAGTACCATACTGTCTTGATGATTACAGCTTTCTGGTATAGTGTGAAGTATGGGATTGTGATGCCTCCTGCTTTGGTTTTCCTGTTCAAGATTCCTTTGGCTACTCAGGGTCTTTTCTGGTTCCATACAAATTTTAGGATTATTTGCTCTAGCTCTGTGAAGAATGCTGGTGTTATTTTGATAGGGATTGCATTGAATATGTAGATTGATTTGGGTAGTATCAACATTTTAACAATATTTGTTCTTCCTATCCAGAAGCGTGGAATCTTTTTCCATTTTTTTGTGTCTTCAATTTCTTTCATAAGCTTTCTATAGGTTTCAGTGTATAGATTTTTCACCTCTTTGGTTAAATTTATTCCTAGGTATTTTTTATGTTTTTTTGAGCAACTGTAAGTGGGATTGATTCCTTGATTTCTCTTTCTGTTGCTTCATTGTTGGTGTGTAGGAATGCAACTGATTTCTGTGAATTGATTTTATATCCTGAAACTTTGCTGAACTCATGAATCAGTTCTAGAAGTTTTTTTGGTGGAATCTTCAGGTTTTTCCATATAGAGTATCATGTCATCTGTGAAGAGAGAAAGTTTGACATCCTCCTGGCCGGTTTGGATACCTTTTATTTCTTTGTGTTGTCTGATTGTAGAGGCTAAGACTTCCAATACTATGTTGAATAACAGTGGTGAGAGTGGACATCCCTGTCTTGTTCCTAACCTTAGGGGGAAATCTCTCAGTTTTCCCCATTGAGGATGATATTAGCATTGGGTCTTTCGTATATGGCTTTTATGATCTCAAGGTATGATCCTTCTATCCCTACTTTCTTAAGGGTTTTTATCAAGAAAGGATGCTGTATTTTGTCAAGTGCTTTCTTTGCATCTATTGAGAGGGTCATGTGGTTCTTACCTTTTATTGCTGTGATGAATCACGTTAATTTTTTTGTGGATATTGAACCAGCCCTGCATCCCAGGTAAAAATCCACTTGGTCATGGTGAATAATTTTTTTAATGTATTGTTAGATCCAGTTGGCTAATATCTTGTTGAGGATTTTTGCATATGTGTTCATCAGGGAAATTGGTCTATAGTTCACCTTTTTAGTGGAGTCTCTGTCTGGTTTTAGAATCAAGGTAATGCTGGCTTCAAAGAATTAGTTTGGAAATTTTCCTTCCATTTCTATTTTTTGGAACAGCTTCAAGAGAATAGCTTCAAGAGAACAAGCTTCTTCCTTAAATGTTTGGTAGAATTCCCCTGGAAAGCCATCTGGCCCTGGACTCTTGTTTTTTGGCAGATTTTTGATTACTAATTTGATTTCCTTACTGGTTATGGGTCTGTTCAAATTTTCTATTTCTTTCTTTTTCAATTTTGATAGTTTATATGTTTCTAGAAGTGTTGTCCATTTCTTCCAGATTGCCCATTTTATTGGTATATAATTGCTCATAATATTCTCTTATTATTGTTTTATTTATGCTGTGTTGGTTGTGATCTCTCCTCTTTCATTCTTGATTTTACTTACTTGGGTCCTTTCCTTTTTCTTCTTGATCAAACTGGCTAGTGGTTTATCAATTTTGTTAATTCTTTCAAAGAACCAGCTCTGGTTTCATTGATCTCTTCTACTGTTTTTTTTTTGTTGTTGTTTTTTTATTTTGGTTTTGATAGCATTTATTTCTGCTCTAATCTTTATTATTTCCTGTCTTCTGCTGGTTTTGGGTTTTATTTGCTGTTCTTGTTCAAGCTCTTTAAGGCGTAAGGTTAGGTTGTATATCTGAGATCTTTCTTCCTTCTTTAGGAAGGCCTGGACTGTTATATACTTTCCTCTTATGACCGCCTTTGCTGCGTCCCAGAGGTTTTGGGTTGTGGTGTTATCATTTTCATTGGCTTCCATATACTTTTTAATTTACTCTTTAACTTACTGGTTAGCCCATTCATTCTTTAGTAGGATGTTCTTCAGTCTCCAAGTATTTGTTACCTTTCCAAATTTTTTCTTGTGGTTGATTTTGATTTTCACAGGGTTTTGGTCTGAATATATGCACAGTATGATCTCGAACTTTTTGTACTTGTTGAGGGCTGATTTGTGTCCCAGTATGTGGTCTATTCTGGAAAACGTTCCATGTGCACTGTAGAAGAATGTATCTTCTTCTGCTTTAGGATAAATGTTCTGAATATATTGGTTAAGTCCATCTGGTCCAGTGTGTCATTCAAAGTCATTTTTTCCTTCTTGAGTTTTGATTAGATGATCTTTTCTTGCTGTGAGTGGGGTATGGAAGTCTCCTACTATTATGGTATTACTATCAATGACTTTCTTTATGTTTGTGATTAATTGATTTATATATTTGGGTGCATAAATGTTTACATTTATTAGGTCTTCCTGGTGAATAGACCCCTTGATTATGATATAATGCCCTTCTTCATCTCTTGATACAGTCTTTTTTTTAAAGTCTAGATTGTCTGATATAAGCATGGCTACTCTGGCTTTCTTTTGTTGATCATTAGCATGATATATGGTTCTCCATCCCCTTACTTTCAATCTGAAGGTCTCTTTAGGTCTAAAGTGTGTCTCTTGTAAACAGTATATAGATGGATCTTGTTTTCTTATCAATTCTGTTACCCTATGTCTTTTGATTGGAGCATTGAGTCCATTGACGTTTAGAGTGAGTACTGAAAGATATGAATTTATTGCCATTATGTTGCTTGTAGAGTTGGAGTTTCTGGTGGTGTTCTCTGGTCCTTTCTAATCTTTGTTGCTTTTGGTATGTATATATGCACGTATGTATGTATGTATGTATGTATGTATTTACTTATGTTTTCATCTTTTCTCCCCTCAGAGAGTCCCCCTTAAAATTTCTTTCAAGTCTGGTTGAGTGGTCACAAACTACTTTAATTTTTGTTTGTCTGGGAAACTTTTTATGTCTCCTTCTATTTTGAATGACAGCTTTGCTGGATAAAGAATTCTTGGCTGCATATTTTTCTGATTGAGCACATTGAATATATCCTGCCACTCCTTTCTGGCTTGCCAAATTTCTGTGGCTAGATCTGCTGCAAACCTGATCTGTCTTCCCTTGTAGGTTAAGGACATTTTTTTCCTTGCTGCTTTCATGATTCTCTTCTTTCCTGAGTATTTTGTGAATTTGACTATGATATGCCTTGTTGATGGTCAGTTTTGTTGAATCTAATTAGGGACCTCTGTGCTTCCTGGATTTTGATGTCTGTGTCTTTCTCCAGGTTAGGAAAGTTTTCTGCTATGATTTGTTCACATAATCCTTCTACCCCTATTTCTCTCTCTTCCTCTTCTGGGACCCCTATGATTCTGATGTTGTTCCTTTTTAATGAGTCACTGATTTCTCTAATTCTTAAATTGTGCTCTTTTGCCTTAATCTCCTCTTTTTTCCTGCTTCATTATTCCCCACAAGTTTGTCCTCTCTATTGCTGACTCTCTTTTCTGCCTCATCCATCCTTGTCACCATCGGATCCATTCATGATTGAAGCTCAGGTTATAGCATTTTTTATTTCATCCTGACTAGTTTTTACTTCTTTTATCTCCAAAGAAAGGGTTCTAATTTATTTTCTACTCCAGCTAGTATTCTTATTATCATGATCCTAAATTCTGGTTCAGACATCTTGCTTGTATCTGTGTTGGTTAAGTCCCTGGCTGTTGTTTCTTTCTGCTCTTTCTTTTGGGGTGAATTCCTTTGTTTTGTCATTTTGAAGGGAGAAAAGGAATTAATGAGGTAGAAAAAACTAAAATTAAAGAAAGTTAAAATTTAGAAAATATTAAAATTAAAAAATTAAAAACACACACAAAAAATCAAATAAATGATGCTAGACACTAGGTGTGTTTTGGTCTGGATGTTGAAAGTGGCTTGATAGTTTAGAGAGAAAAGGGGAAAGAAGGAAAAAAAAGCAAATCATTTGAAAATTTGGAAAAATGAATACACTGACATACACTAAAATGAAATAATGGAAGTAAACTAGAATTTGAAAAAAATTGACACAAAAGTAAAAATATAGTAGAAAAAAATTAAAGAAAAATATTTTAAAAAAATTTTTAACGTTTATTTATTTATTTTTTTAAATTTTTTTTTTCAACGTTTTTTATTTATTTTTGGGACAGAGAGAGACAGAGCATGAACGGGGGAGGGGCAGAGAGAGAGGGAGACACAGAATCGGAAACAGGCTCCAGGCTCCGAGCCATCAGCCCAGAGCCTGACGCGGGGCTCGAACTCACAGACCATGAGATCGTGACCTGGCTGAAGTCGGACGCTTAACCGACTGCGCCACCCAGGTGCCCCAAACGTTTATTTATTTTTGAGACAGGGAGAGACACAGCAAGAACAGGGGAGGGTCAGAGAGAGGGAGACACAGAATCTGAAGCAGGCTCCAGGCTCTGAGCTGTCAGCACAGAGCACAACGTGGGGCTAGAACTCATGGACTGTGAGATCATGACCTGAGCCGAAGTCGGCCGCTTAACCAACTGAGCCACCCAGGCGCCCCCTTTTTTTTTTTTTTTTAATTTTTTTAACGTTTATTTATTTTTGAGACAAGGAAAAATATTTTTAATAAAAATTGAAAATAAAAATGAATTTTTTCTCTTTGTGTATTCAAGAAAAAGGAAAGAAATGAAAAATAGAATAAAAGAAAAAAGAGAAAAGAGAAAGGAAAAAAAAAAGAAAGAAAGGAAATTGAATAGATGGATCTGCCAACAGACAAATACAACTGAAATTACTTCCTTTTCTCCTAGAAGTCAGACCATGAAGCATTTTATAGTCCACAAACTAAGCAGGTGGTGAGATTTCTTGAAGAGCAAGATTGGCCCAGTTGGGCAAGGCTTAGTGTAACAGCTCCATTTTCCACCAGATGGCGCTGCTAGCCTACTGGAGTGGATCGTTGTGGCGCTTGTAGGTGTGTTTGCACATGCTCAGGAGCAGTGAAAATGGCGCCACCCAGCTACCCAGTCTCTAGTATGGGAACTCTGTTCTCCCATTTCAGCAATCCTGCACCCGTCCTTTGTCTTAGGCTTCCATAAGCTTCCTGCTTTTACACTGTCTGTACCAAGCCCCAGGCAACACCTCCCTCCTGAATTTTATCTCAGAAACGGGTGTTTTTCTTGACCCCTTATTTCGGAGGGACTGTGTTTTTGACCCGCTCAGACCTTCTGGGGGAGGGTCTCACCAAGCAATGGCCAGGTGCCAACCACACCCAGGAACGCTTGCAGGACCTTGCTGCTGCTGATGCCCAGAGACTGCGGCAAAGTGCCAGCCTGCTCCAGAAAAAGTTCAGGAGACAGTGTAGCAGCAGTATTTCAGGGATTATGGAAAATCACAACACACATCTGGCACCAGGCTTCACCCTTATAGATCTTGTTCCAGCACCAGCAAATGTGTCTGTTCTCTGGGGTCTACTGGGCCCAGGTTGCCTCACAGCCTCTACCAAATGTCCTTCAAGCAGTGGAAACACTTCTTCCCGGTTGGCACAAGAACCTCCCAGACACCTCTCTGCTCGTGGGTATTCGCTCTTCCAGATCACTGCCAGGTATGGAGCTGCGGAGTTGCAGACTACGCTCCCCTGTTTACAGTCTTAATGGAATTTAAACCCTCTCCTTTCTCCTTTCTCCCTTTTTTGTTTAGTCCCTGCGGCTGTTTCCAATTTTCCACTTTCTCTCCAGCTGCTTTTGCAGAGGGGTGCTTTTCCCTTATTCTCTCCACCATCTCCATCCTCTCTCCACACACAAAAGTGGCCCCCTGCCCTCCGTGGCTTCTCTCTCCCCAAGTTTACCTCTCTGCGCTGCATACCTGCTGAATTCTGTGGTTCGGGTTGTGCAGATTGTTCTGTTAATCCTCAGATCACTTTTCTAGGTGTGCAGGATAGTTTAGTGTTGGTCTGGCTGTATTTCATGGATGGGAGACACACAAAAAACTTCCATGCTGTTCCGTCATCTTGGCTCCTCTTCCAAATCATAGATTTCTAAGTCACCTCAACATGCTTGATATTATGTTATATTTTTATTTTAAATTTAGGGGTTGTCCATCACTTTAGTGAGTAATATTATGGTTGTAAAGATATATTTTAATTGCTAAAGAATAAACAACACTCAAGAATATATGCTTGGAAAGTTTGTAATCATTTATCAGTAAATGTCATCATTTGCAAAAACCAGACTTTTAATTATTAGTGTTAAAGAAAGCAGTTCATATTTATTTTTTTTAAATTTTTTATTTTTTTGAGAGAGAGACAGAATGAGAGTGGGGAGGGGCAGAAGGAAACATATACACAAAATCTGAAGCAGGCTCCAGGCTCTAAGCTGTCAGCACAGAGCCCGATGTGGGGCTCAAACTCACAAACCACGAGATCATGACCCAAGCCAAAGTTGGAACACTTAACTGACTGAACCACCCAGCCTCTCCAGCAGTGAGGGAGGGATTTTAATATTCAAAATCACATATTTACAAAATTCAATCTTTTGTGACCAATCATTATGTCTTATAGATATCAAATAAAAGAAATAAATTTACGTATTTTCCAACCTCTAATCTGTTCAAGTAAACTTTAAACAAAAATAATGACATGAATAGAATTTAAATAGTCCAAATTTATTCAACATATACTCACAGAATACCTAATTGACACTGAAAACAGTTAAATATTTTATTTTTTTGTTTAAAACATGCAATACCTGAGGGATAATTTAAGTAATCTCTTCAAACAGAACAGTAATGCTTAATTTGGAAATTTCTATCACTAAATTTTTAGAAAGATTGTTACTAAATTATTACTTTTTGAAAAATAATATGTTTATATCTTTGGTGAGATAGTATGCCCTTGATAATTTGCTACAGTACGTAATGAAATACATTTTTTCTACTAAAGAAAAAGATCATTTCAATCTTTTTGGTTCACATTGTTTTCTAAAGCATCCCTCAAATATAATAATTAGGTTAGACTATGAGGCAATTGAGTTGAAATAAGTTTTATTAAAATGTATAATTAAATTAAATAATACAGCAATGAAGCTCATTCCACTTTCAGCCCTGAAGCAGCATCTCCTAATTTATGGTTTTCTCTCTCAAATCTATTATGTAAAATTAAATTACAGACAAGTTTAACACACACACAAGCTTTCAGGGCACAAGGAACTTATGTTTTTCCAGTAACTTTACAATTTGTGTTGACCAAAGCGAAGCATCTATTACCTTGAATTGATCTCATGCACATGAACTGCCATTAGAAAGAGCTTTTTTACCTTTACTACATGAAGAATTTTAAAACTAGTTTGATGAAATGCACTGAACAACAAAGTCCAAACGGACAAATACCTTATGTATACCCAGCAGAAGAAGTAAACAAAGATTTCATTCTGAACCAGTGTATTGATTTCTGGGAATTAACTGCACCAAGAGTTAAAAATACTTCTGTCCTGAAGATAGATAGCAGTTCTTCTTGGTGTAATCTTACGTGTTTCACAAAGATATTATTACAGGAAGGCTTTAGAGCTTAACTGTTTAGGGTAGTTAAATGTATTTTTATATAATTAATACATTGTTGCAAACACCATCTTCTTATAACGATATATTCAAATAGTATATTCTAATGAGCATCAGTCTCTAGTGTTCTAATATTTTCACCTGAAACACAAGCCAAAATGTCTCTCTGAGGCCTCAATTAAAATAACTCCCACTCTTCTGGCACAGTAAATACATTCAAGCCTTTTTACTAACTCCCTCATGTCACCTCATGTCAGCCACATTGATTTTCTAAGTTCATTTTGACTTAAAGTAATTTTTTCTCTTGTCTTTTATGTTTTAGCCCTTTCTCCTGCTAAAATCTTTATTTTTTTCACCTGGTCTTAGTGCACAGAGCAGCTGAGAAGTGTTGGTGTGAAATCAAAATAAATACTTGAAACGGACTTTTTATTCAGATTAGTTTACTATCCATGTAATTCATAGCCCTTGCCAATTTGTGTAAGGGGACTTTTTTCCCATCCACTTGAGGGCATGTTGGCCTTGCGGTGGTATTATTAAGGGTAGACATAGCATATGCCATATTGCAGCTCTCTCAGTCTGATGGAGAATCAAATCTCTGCAGACTACCTAGAAATGGATAGCAGTGATGTTATAAATGCATTAGAGATGAGCCTGTGGGTCAGTATCAAAATGAGAAGTCCGCATTCACAGAAAGATGCCAACAGACACATTTGACGGATATGTATTTGTTAATGACAAAGGACGTGGTAACTTCCCTAGACATTCCCAAAGCAGGAGAAACCAGGATTTGTGACTCAGCTGAGATGCCAGATACTGAGAACTCTCCCAGTCATCACTGGGATGCACATGAGCTGATGAAGCAGTGTGTGTGGAAAAGGACTGTGCCACATACACATGCAAAATAGTCTCATTCTCTCAATTCTTTCGTTAATGTCCTCCAGACCCTTCTTGCCTTCTTTAATCTGGCATGCTTTCCGTATATAATTCTGTATCAACTCTGAGTGTTTAATGACAGGCAGAGAGAATTTTTGAACAATTTCCATGGTGTTAATACATTCTTTAGCAGAGCCTAGCTTCAGTCTTGCTGGAAGCTATATAAAATTTTAAAAAACACTGACATATTTTCATGTGTTGAATAGCGTTCTTTTATGTAGACCATAAAAATGTTGTTTGGATGAAATAATATTTTTAAACCAAATTTGGTAAAATCAAGAATGGCATGGGTATAGTTTTAACTGAAATTTAACTCATACAAAATCTCTTCTATAAAAGGTGTTAATGTGGCATTCTCTCTATACTACCAAGCATAATTTGTGCATAAACACTCTTTATTTAAAAAAAAAGTTTATTTATTTATTTTGAGAGACAGTGAGGGAGGGACAGAGAGAGACAGAGGGAGAGAGACTCTCAAGCAGGCTCCACACTGTCAGTGCAGAGCCCAACACCGGGCTTGATCTCAGGAACTGTGAGATCATGACCTGAGCCAAAATCAAGAGTTGGTTGCTTAACTGACTGAGCCACTCAGACGTCCCTCTGCATAAACACTCTCAATCCTGAGAAGAAAATGAAAGAAAGGGGTGTTATTGCCAGTCTGTCATTAGGTGTTTTGTATCAAACTTTTCCAATATTTTACTCTTTCTATCTCCACCTAATCGAGATAATAAATACACCAAGTATGCAGGCATGACTGTGGGTTTTGAGGTGAGAGGAGGGATTTTGTGCCCTTGTTCAAACTTGCTTGAACAAGTGACTTAAGGAGCAATGTTATGAAATTATGAATATTGCCTTTTCAAACTCTGATCCATACTCCTAGAAGTTTGAGCTTTGTTTCATTGCCTAGTATAACATAAATTACAGCTTTTTTTTTTTCTTCAAACAAGCAGACATGAAAAACATGAAACATAGTGAGGAAGAATAAACTCAGATGGCATTTGAGAGGGAGAAGCCAGGACCACTTGGGTGGCTCAGTCAGTTAAGTGTCTAACTTTGGCTCAGGTCATGATCTCGTGGTTGGTGTGTTCAAACTCCGCATCAGGCTCTGTGCTGACAGCTTGGAGCTTGGAGCTGGGAACCCAGAATCTGCTTCGAATCTGTGTCTCCCTTTTTCTCTGCCCTTCCCCTGCTCACGTGTGCTCTCTCTCTCAAAAATAAGCATTAAAAATAAAAAAATAAAGAAAAGCCAGATGACACAGAATGTCAGAGCATCTTAGGGCACGAACTTTGGCATGAAGCTATATTAGACAGATATAAGCCCATAAAACTAGGGTCATGGGGAGGCATCAACCAAAGCTTTAATCTGTT
Organism: Panthera uncia; assembly: GCF_023721935.1. Taxonomy (NCBI): domain Eukaryota; kingdom Metazoa; phylum Chordata; class Mammalia; order Carnivora; family Felidae; genus Panthera; species Panthera uncia. The sequence goes on along the minus strand of NW_026057582.1, from coordinate 53,913,147 downwards.
TCAAATTTGTGCTTGTTTGTTTAGTTTCACACCGTCATGCTACATGGCAATGACGGGGACTTTGCAAATTAGGAAGACAAGATGTGTGAGTCAAAACTTTAACTCCTAATATTAATCTTATTTGAATGGAACACTAGGTACACACACAAAAATCAGTTCTTACAGCAAAACAAAACTCATCATCATACAGCTTACAAAAATGTGATGGAAGCAGATGCTGATAATTTTCTGTAGACTAAGAAAGGTCACATGGAAATTATCTGTAGAGGTAATATTAGTATATTTTGTCAAGAGTATATTTTCATTAATTTTGGTGTGGCATTTGTGTTATTTTATGGACCACCAGAAACCTTCCAAGATCTGCCATAGTTTCACTTCCACCTTGGCTTTGCAAACTGTGTGTTGCAGGTAAGATCTCTAATGTATCCACTGTGATTTGTCCTAGCACATTAGGTGATGTGAACCTAAGCAACCCTACTGAGAACACATCTCCCATGATGACAGGACTGGAGCTTGGATCACTCCTGATTCAAAGAGGGAGGGTGCCAGGATGTATTAGTGGGTTTTCTCTTTGTAGAAAAGAATTGGACAGCTAGGTTCAAAAGGAAGTACAAGGAGAGAAATAAAATCCAACTGGGAAAGTTAGTCCAGGTAGAATGGGGTGGGGCGGGGGGGGGAGGAATTAAGGCTGAGAGGATACAAAAGAAATATATATATTTGTTTTGTTTTTCTTTTTTTTAAAACAGTAATATACATTTATTTATTTTTGAGAGATAGAGTGAGACAGAGCACGAGTGGAGGAGGGGCAGAAAGAAGGAGACACAGAATCCAAAGCAGCCTCCAGGCTCTGAATAAGAGTTCAGCACAGAGCCCGATGTGGGGCTCGAACCCATGAACTGTGAGATCATGACCTGAGCCGAAGTCGGACACCCAACAGACTGAGCCACCCAGGTGCCCCTGTTTTTGTTTTTCTAATTTTGCTAAGGCCAACTCTGATCTTAGGGAGTGTTCACAACCTAAAAAGAAGAAAATCTGGTCGTTATTTTATCATAACACAACTTTCACTTTTTAGGCTTTCTTTTGGAATTGTCTTTATGAAAAAGCCTGTAGAAAATGCTATTAGTGCATAGGCAAGCAGATTTCCTTTTAGTTTAGCTCTGCTTCTGCGGCAGTGCCATTATGTGTCAGCAGAAATCCACAGCCTGAGCAAGGTTAATTTTGAGAAACCTGCTAATGCAGAAATATGAGTAAAAGCACATGGAATGCAATGTAGCTTTACTCTCCAATGTAGAAAGAGCTCTGGAACTGAGCAGCATAAGCCTCATACCATGAAAACGCAGGGTGGGAAACATAAAACAGATTAATAGAGAAAGGAGATAAAAACAAAAAATATGCAAAATATCTTTAGAACAGTTTTGCTATGGAATATGAGAGGCAAAAGTACATAAAAGTTAAATTCAACAGAGCATAATTTGGCAATACTATTAGTTTTTACATATATTCCTAAAAAATATTACATTATCAAAACAATTGTTACAATAGGCAAAATAGTTTGGTGGCTAGAAATACTTATTTGATAGTAATAAAATTATTTTCCTAAGGGCATATTAAAATGATATTTTTTGCTAGAAACTTTTAACTGCAATATCTAAACTCTAATATAAAAATTCAGGTGATGTTTACTTGCAATTTTGGATGAGATAAAGATAATTTCTTATTTTTATTCTCACAATTAGCCGACCATTTCTTGAAGAATCTTATCTTCCATAAAATTGTGATTTACAGAGTTCAAGACTATTCAAAGTAACACACTGAATTGTTAGTACACTTTTTATGTTTTTAACTGTTTTGCTATTTCCAAACTGCTATCAGAATGTATAACAATCCATACTTCTCTATCAAATATAAATTGTGTTCCGTAATTAAAATATTGTCCCCATTATATTTATTTCTGAAAACATGGACTTTTCACATGTAGTAATTATGGTACAAAAACCACTCTCTTGCTCTCTTCCATGAGCACAACAGTAGCCCAATTACTGATTTCCTTGTCTCTCTCTGACCACTCTGTGACCAGAAAAGATGACTGCAGGAGCCATACTGAAAGATAATGAGGAGAAGGGATTTTGTGATGGACTAAGCATAATAATTACAAATAGAATAGAGACAGAAAGAAAAAGAGACAGACAGACAAACAGAACTAACAAAGGAACAAAGTAAAGAAGAAAGGCAAGGAGGGGAGTGAGAAAGAAAGAAAGAAGAAAGAAAGAAAAAGAAAGAAAGAAAGAAAGAAAGAAAGAGGGAGGAAAGGAGGGAGGGAGGAAGAAAGAGAGGAAGGAAGGAAAGAAGGAAAGAAGGGAGGAGTTAAGAGCATGAAATAAAGTCAGGGTAGGGAAGTTGTAAAAGCTAGAGTGCTCCCTCTACTCCCCCCCCCCCCTTCCAAAGCTCAGTATATAATTATACAATGCAAAAATGTATTGGGTAGCCTGGGTGGGTCAGTTGGTTGTGTCTGACTGTTCATCTCAGCTCAGGTCTTGATCATGGGGTCATGAGTTCAAGCCCCACGTTGGTCTACTTTTTGAACATGGAAACTACTTAAAAAAAAAAAAAGGAAAAAAATAAGATATATTTGGTCCCATTTTAGGAAGTAGTCTAATCCACAATATAAATAAGAAAAAATGACCACTGAATTATTCTTTAAAATTAAAATACAAATAATGTATAAAGTGATAACACAATTCCATTGATCTCAGAAGAAACAGAAAGCAGATCATATACTCTCCAAATACTAATTTTTTATTAAGATGAATTTAATAAAACAAAATATTATATTATTTAAATCTACATTATGTGTTTTGATTAAAGTTATGATACTTTGTTTTGAAATTTTTTGGTTATTTTAGCTAAAATATTTTAAATATGATTGAAATTGGGAAACTCCACTGAGCATGAAAATCAAGTGAAAAAAATCAAAATGGAAATTTACATATGATCAACATTCTGAGAATTTACTGATATTAATGAATAAAATCCAGGACTGAGGTTTACTTAGGACATCTTTGTTCTTAGAAATTTTTGCAAATTTAGAAAATACAATTCTGGCAAGCAATGTTAATGTTCTTTAAGATAATGTAATATCCAAGAATATGAAGTGTTTATATATCATTTACCTTTGTGTTTCTCCAAAACACCTCAGATCAGTGCAAAGGAACTATAGTTATTGTATTACACAGTGTTAGATCCTTTTTATATATTGATAGAATGGATGGAAACTATAATGAGAATGTGAAAGAAAAGAGTTGGGAAATTGGATTTACTTTGCATGACACTTAATTTGGAGTAGGTTCCTGGAGACCTCTGTCATGCAGCATTTAATGGCTGCATTTGAATTTCATCTGATGAAAGGCACCATGGCAAGTTAGCAATATATGGGTAAGGAAGGGAAAATGAACATTCTGTGTGGGTAGACACTACATCACAATACAAGTAGGAGGTAGGTATATTAGAGAGTCACAAAATTGACTTCCAAGTTACTAGTAATTTTTAAAACACATCTATCCTTACCGCACATCTAAACACATGGCCTCTTCAGTAGGAATTTTCTTTGCTGTTTTTATACAGCATGGCTTTTCTTACCTGATCATATATAATTGATCTAGACATATCCATATTGTCCCAAATATAAAAAGGAAGAGGGAGAGAATCATGTTTCAAGTTTCAAGTCTTCATATAAAGCAAAAATAAAGCAAAGAAATAGAGGTCAGAGGGAGAGAAAAAAAAAAAAAACCTTGGTAAATGCCACTATTTGTTTTTGTTTTGTTGGTTTGTTTTTTAATTTTTTTTAGTGTTTATTTTTGAGAGAGAGAGACAGAGTAAGAGCAGGGGATGGGCAGGGGAGGGGTAGGGGAGGGGCAGAGAGAGAAGGAGACATAATCTGAAGCAGCTCCAGGCTCCAAGCTGTCAGCACAGAGCCCAACGCGGGGCTCGAACCCACAAACCATGAGATCATGATCTGAGCTGAAGTCGGAAACTTAACCGACTGAGCCACCCAGGCGCCCCATGTTTTTGTATTGTTTTTGATGCAACTTGTAATTTCCTTAGAATTAACACCTTTTTCTTAAGCTAGCTTCAACAAATATTCATTTTCTTTCAATGAAAATTACTATACAATAAAATAAGAATATGAAAATGTATGTAGAAAATTTCCCCTCCAATCTTAAAAGAAAGAAAAAGGTGTGTTAGAGAATTTGTAAATAGAAATGCAAAATACTTAGAAAAATCAATCTTTGGTTATTGAGAATCAGAAATGTTGGAATTGATGCAAAATTTTATGTCTTAAAAGCATGTTTTTAAGGTCATACACAAAACTCAGAAATTCCCATTGTTTCTCCTTTGTTTCTATTTATTTTCTTGCTGTTGCAGATTTGCGCATTTTGTTTCTCCTATTCACATTTTGGAAAATATGATGTTTAGCAGCTCTCAAGTCTGCATGTAATATGTTCATTTATGTAGAGAAAGAATGTTCTTTCTTCAGTTCATACGTATTCCAGTTTGCCAGGGAAAGAAGTCATAGTGGCCCTGCCTCAACCAACCAAATTCCTTGGACCATAGCCAGGTCTTTGTTCTCCTTTGGAGATTTCCATGTAGCCAGTGAAAGTCCTACCAGGCCTGTGGGAGAGGGTAAGAACTACAGAATTGTTCGTGGCAATCTGGTGGAACCCTCACATTCCCAGTAGATTTAATTTAACATCTTGGGAAGTCAGTTTCTTCACTTACAAAATTTCAGTGTCAAAACTCTCTCTGAGCTCAACATACTATGAGTGAAAAAGTGTATATTTTTTTCCTGTAGGAAAAATATTGGAATTTTTAACACTTTAAATACATATGCTAAAGTGCATGCTAAAAAAGCAACCATAAACAATTCATTTAACGCTGGGTAGTCCTTGGGTAGTTCTGTGCTCTCTAACCTAAATCAAGCATTTATTTCTCTTTTTTTCTCTGCAAGCCTTGGATTATTATGTTTCAGCATAAATCAAAATAGAAGTTTTGTAGAATCCTGGAAATGGAAGTACTAATATTTATGGAACATGCTAACCATTTCTTTAATTTTCTATCTCTGAATGTTTTTACAGCACATTTGAAAATTATTGAATAAAATAAGTGCTTTTACCAGTAAATATAAATGAGTCAGTATTATTGGAGTCTATTTGTGAAAACAAATTATTTCCATATGAAACTCCCTCCAAAATCACCACTCATTTATCCTTAAGAAACAATAAATAATGTCTAATGAATCATTATTTATCTAGAAATCTATTCAAAATGAAGTTGTAACTCTTCTGTTTTAATCATCACAAACTAAAATTTACTTACTTTTTTTAATGTGCTTTTCTTTGAAGCTTGGTAAAGTCTTATCATGTTTGCTAAAATCAGAGCATTCAGAGTTAAATAAATGAATAGATCACTAGTAATATTTAAGCTTTCTGCATGTTCTGACAAATACCCAAGCTGTCACAAAGTGTTATATAACATGATGAAGATATAGAAATAGCATGCTTAAACTAATAATTCTAATAATTCACCTAAGAATATTAGTAGGAAAAATGTAGGTGTCATTTGAAATAGGAATGGTAATTTGAAAAAGAGGAATGTAATTTTTCAGACAATGTAATAGGAATACAAATATCAATAATGTTTACAAGAAAATATAGGAAGTGCTAAATACCAGGTATTAAAAGTGATTTATATAGTTTCACATAAATATAGTCAACTTATCTTAGACAAAGGAGCAAGTGGCAATTGCAACTGGAAAAAAGTCTTTTCAACAAATGATGCTGAAGCAACTAGATATTCACATGCAAAATAATGTATCTAGTCCTTACATCCTTTACAAATATTAACTCGAAATGAGTCAGATGTAAACATAAAACACAACATGGCAAAACTCCTAGAAGATAACATAGAAAAAAATCTAGATGACTTTGGGCACAGCAGTGATTTTTTAGATAAAATAGCAAAGACACAATCCATGACAGAAATAATTGATAAGCTGGACTTCATTACAATTAAAACCTTCGGTCTGTGAAAGATACTGTCAAGGGAATAAGGCAAGCCACAGACCAGGATAAATATTTGCAGAGGACACATCCAGTAAAGAACTCTTATCCAAAATATACAAAAAATAATTCTTAAAATTCAAAAAATAAGAAAATAGACAACTTAATTAAAACCCAATTAAAAATGGGCAAAGGATGTGAATAAACACCTCATTAAAGAAGATAAATAGATGACAAATAATCACATGAAAAGATGCTCATTAGGAAAATGCAAATTAAGACAAAAATGAGCGACCACTACACCAGGGTGCCTAACTGGCTCAATTGGTTAAGCGTCTACCTCTTGATTTTGGTTTAAGTCATGATCTCATGGTTTGTGGGATTGAGCCCTGTGTCAGGTTCTCTGCGGACAGGGTGGAGCTTGCTTGGGGTTCTCTCTCTCCCTCTCTCTGTGCCCCTGTCTCGCTAATGCGTGTGTATGCACATGCTCTCTTTCTCTCTCTCAAAATAAATAAATTAATATATTTTTTTAAAAAATTGAAAACATTTGACAACACTAAATACTGATGAGGACATGAAGCAACGAACTCTCATTCAATGCTGGAGGGAATACAAAGCCGTATAAGCACTTTAGAAGACAGTTTGTCAGTTTCAAAATTAAAATTCTCTTTTCATATGATCCAGCAGGAATCACACTTGATATTTACTTACTTAAATGACTTGAAAACTTACATCCATACAAAAATTTGCACATGCATGTTTATAGCAACTTAACCCCAAATTGCCAAAACTTAGAACCAACCAGATGTCCTTCAGTAGGTGAATGGATAAATAAACTCTGGTGCGCCCAGACAGTATAGTATTATTCAACACTAAAAGAAATGAGCTACCAAGCCATGAAAAGACACAAAAAAACTTTAAATGCAAATTGTAATGTGAAGAAGCTAGTATGAAAACGCTACATACTGTATGATTTCAACTGTATGACATTCTGGAAAAGGAAAAACTATGGACCCAGTAAAAATATCAGTGGTTGCCAAGGGTTAAGGCATAAGGAAGGATGAATAAACAAAGCTCAAAGGATTCATAGGATAATGAAACTATTATATATTATACTGTTGTGGTGGATACGTGTCATATATTTGTCCAAATCATTACAATGAACAATATTGAAGAGTGAATCCTAATATAAAGTATGGACTTTGGATGATAATGATGTGTTAATATATATTCCTCAGTTGTAATGAGGGTACCAGTCTGGTGCAGATGTTGATAACAGAGAGGCTGTGCATGTGCAGGACAAGGGGAATATGGCACTTGCTGTTCAATTTTGCTGTAAATCTAAAGCTGCCTACAAAAACAAAGTTTTAAAGAGACTTTAAAAAAGGGAAAAATACTGACAAATTTATTTAGGTCAAATATTAAATATTGTTTATTAATTTTTCAAACAAGGTACTTTAGAGGATCAGCACATAAGTACCAATATAAAATTTTTCAATTAACATTTTTCTGTGTTAATAAAATACCCAGGTATAACAAAGACATTAGATTAACTAACATGTATTCTCTTATGATTGCCTTCATTCTGAAATTTCTCAACATATTTGTTGTGAACCACAGAAACAAAATTTATATTCTGCATTTGTTCTTCCTTGAATATGAAGTTATATGTCAATATTAGATACAGTTAGTAAAATCATATTTCAAAAAATATTTAATTTTTTACACATCATTAGTTAAATTGTTTTTAAAACACCGTCTTTCTTTTTTAAGGCTTAGGTAGTTCTATTCCAAAATTCAAAGAAGTAAATATCCCAGGTGAAAACAATATTTAGAAAATGTGAAGATAAAACCAAATAATTGTCAATATTGTCAATTAAAAATTTTTATTGTTAAAAATGGATATCTACATTCACTATTTCTGTGTTTTATTATGTAAATTTATTTTTAGAGGAGTCTATTCTGTATTCATTTTCATACCCTAATAATAATATAATATATATATTTTTTTACATAGATTACATTAAAATATATTTTAAAATAGAAATATTTAAAATAGATTACATAACAATAAACTATCACCAATTGAAAGTAAAATCATGAATACATGTGAACAATTTTAGTGTTTTTACTTGGAATAATTATAACTATTTTTTCTGCATGTTTCTAAATTAAATCTCAAAATATTCTACTTTGAATTAAAAATATGAGATTCCAAATATGAGGTAGTCAGATACGCACATAGTATCACTAGCATATCAGCTAAATGAAATAGCTTTGTCTTTGTTGTTCACCTATTTCATACATTATTGCACATCCCACAATTGCAATCAGGCCTGATACAGGGTAGATACCAGATTAATGTATAAGTGGGTATTTGGATAAATGAATGAATGTTTATATTTGTAGTCAAAATAATTGACTTTAGTATCTGCCCAACTGTTAGAATACAAACTTCAAATAAATTGAAGTCACATTTAAATCTGGAATTTAAAATGACAATTTAATTCAAATGTTAGCCATATGACACAGCATAAAACAAAGGAAAACACTTTGTTACCAAATACCTAGAATAAAATGGTGATTATAAAATGTCCTTTTAATTGCATAGGTAAGTACATAATAAAATAAAGATTATCTCTGGGGCCAAGATGTAGAGTAGCAGAGGTATAGATGAAGAATTTAAAGCTGTTCCCAGAACATACTATGTAAAGCTTAAAATTATGCACATATATAACTCTGATAAAACAAATAAGACTCAATGTATTTAGAGTCGATAATTATTGTAAAGGAAATAAAAAGAACAGAAAAATAAAGCAGGAAGGAGGGAAGAAGAGAGGGAAGAAGCAATGCACATGACACACATTGTCCCTGCCTCAGATGTAGAGCGAGATAACAAAATGGAACTTTTATAAAATATTTCATAAATAAACATTTCATAAAATAGGCCCCACTGGCAAAGCTGTCTCTGGAGATGGTACACTGTGTCATTTCTGATTTGTCAGTATCCACTCATACCAATGATTAAAAAAATCATGTAAGTTTGTGTTACAGACTATAAGGCTTCTCCTTTAGGAGAGAGTGCTATCCTGGTTACCTTCATCCTATATTAAATGTGTTGGAAATAACTGCATCCATATTTAGACTCTGCTTTATGAGTTTGGGACCATCTCACTTACGATACCTCATACTTGTGAGTTTGAGGCATTCTCAGAGTTTGGAGAAAAACAAGAGTGAGGGTAAGAGTGAAAGGTGAAAAAAAAATTAAAAAAAAAAAGAGTGAAAGGTGAGATTCACACAGGTCTGATATTCTATTGGGGTTCTTCATCAGATAGGTAAGATTCTGCTTGGCTGATCTGGGAAAAATGTATGTACATTCAATAAAGTAACAAAAATGGAGTGAGAAAACTACTCATACTTTACTGAGGGGGACTAGATAGGATATAGGTACTTAACATTAAATGATAATTACAATCTGCTATATCATGGTGAGAGATTAGATCACATTGTATCACATATCTCTAATTTCAGAAAAAAAATATTGCAATTTCATAGGATGAAACAGATAGTGGAGGTAACAGATAATGGACTTACCAACGTCCAGTAATGGAAAGATATGAAATACAAGACAAAGAAAGAAAAATATCTAGGGTTATGTCTACCTTGCTGTGAAAGACTATGATTAGGTTGAGTAAAGTATGAGTGAAGCCGCAATGAGGCTGAGGACTACTAACACATCTTGTGGCAGGCAAGTTAAGCAAAAGTCACCATGAGTAAAATTAATGGGAATGAGAGTGATAGAAAGACATGAGTATGTAGTGAAAAAAATATTTCAGAATTGAAAATATAAGAAATAGGGAATTTTTGGCAAATACTCATTTTAGTGTTCGTTATTTGTTGGTTGTCTAAAGTACAGTGAAGATCATTATAACAAAAAATATTAAAACAGTGAGACCAGAATTTTAGAAGAGTCTTCACTGCATTTTTAAGATTTCCAAAAAGGATGATAGAGGATGATTTCAAATAAGATTGTGATCCATGAGCAGAAATCATTGAAGGAAGAAGAGAATGAGTGTCTTCGAGTTTAGGAGACAGCCCCAGTAAGGAAGATGGTAAAATGTTTTCAGGACATAAAAAACATGAAAAGGAACTATTGGGAAATGGAGGTTTTAGCGGAAGAGAGAACCAAAGCATATTCGGTTCCTTTGCCAAAGTCGTCAAGTCTTAAAAAGACGTTAGAAGAAAATGCAGCTTACTTTGGAGAGCATCTCATAAGGTATAATAAAACTAGGAAAAAAATGTCATTAATGAGCGATTGCAAATGAAAAGTCAAAATGATAAGGGAGTTTGTTCATGATAAAGATGTTGTCAGAAAGTGATTACAAAACTTAAGTATAAGAGGATCACATTCTAACACACTTTATATTTAGATTTTGATTTAGTACCGCAAAACAAAGAGAGAGAGCTGTTAAAATTTAGCAATTTGCTATGCATCACACATGTATTTATTTTTTCATTCAAATATAAGAGGACAGTATTCTACTGTGCTTTTATAATGTCTAGCAATTATTTGAACTTTGCCACTGGCATAGTAAAAATTCAAACACACTCAAATAAATTCAAGGGTCCACAAAAAGTAATACACGACTGTTATTGAAGTTTGTGGATTAAACCTGCCTAGAATCACAAAGATCTAAATCTTGTTGTTATGAGATATTTACATTCAAGTCCATGTGAGTCATTAACAGAAGTAATCACATTCAGTATATTGTTACATAAACTTCAAATGTCATTCAACTGGAACTTCTGGTTCACTGTCAAAATAACAAAAATAAAATATTACTGTGATTGTTAATTATGAATCCTAATACAACACTTAGTATGCTAGAAAAATAGGTTTAATTACAAATGCCATTTACTTATCTTATTCTGGAAGTAGCAAGTTATAGTAGAATCTTAAGTAGTCATTACATATTTACTTATGAGAACTAAAAAGAACTCTCATAAGTGGTATAAAATATTTTATTAAAAACAGATACATTTAGTATCTTTCAGTAATAAAATAAAATATATGTTTCTATAAATCAAAGGCAAATTCATAAGCTCAAGACAATTACTCTATATTTCATGTAATAATTATGTACATATGGGGACACCTGGGTGGCTCAATCTCTTAAGTGTCCTACTCTTAATTTCAGCTCTGGTCATGATCTCACAGTTTGTGAGATTGAGCAATGCATTGGGCTCTGTACTGACAGCATGGAGCCTGCTTGGGTTTTTCTCTCTCCCTCTCTCTGACCTTCCCCACTTGTGCTCTTACTCTCAAAATAAATAAACACTAAAAAAAAAAATAATTCAACACATATTTAACTGTTCACCCTATTCCAATCCTATGAGAGTTGCCAGAGATACAAGAAATAGTAAAGGTGGCTTACTTTAAACCATAAAAGTCTTTAAAGTTTTTTATATTGAATACATTTGTCAATATTAATTACCTTAGAAAAGTTTAAATACATGTCAATTAAGTTGTCTTGGTGGGAATATTCAGTTCTTTTATAATATTAGAACTGAATAGTAGTGAATATTAGCCCCTGAATTTATGCCCCTGATATAACGTTGGTTACTTCTGGCCATTTTGATGCTATATAATTGAACAATACAAAATCTCAGTGGTGTAAAAAAGTGCTTTTATGCACACGTTTATGTCTCTTGTGTGTTGATGAGAGTGGCTCTGTCTTATATGTCATTCTAGGGCTTGGACTGAAGAGGCAGAATCTACTAGGGTTATATAGTCTTCTCGCTGAGGAGACAGAAGTACACATATGACAGATAGAACACACAATGTCTCTAAAAAGACCCAGGTTGGGAATTGGCCTGCCGTCACTTCTGACCACATTCTGTTATATGACCAAGCCCAAAATTAGTGGCACAGAGACAAATGCACTCCCCCTAGTGAAAGAAACCACAAAGTCACATGGTAAATGCTATAGATTCAGGGGGAGGGAATGAAATGGGAATGGTGATCACACTTCCAATATTATTCCAATATAGGCTAAAGTGGTGTATATTGTTTTGACCTAACTGCATTTTATGAAGAAGCTCATTTTAAAGAGAGAAATAAAAGTACAAAATTGAAGGCTGAGTTATCATGAAGATAACTTACTTACACTTGGTTATTTGTAAAATACTACTGGAAAGCTTAAGTGTACTTCTGAATGCCATACAGAATAAATACATTTTCTATAGTGGTAATTTCCAAATTATGTTGGGTGTCAGAATCACATGGAAACCATGTTACATAAAATATTGATGTGCAGCCCTTTGATTTGGAGATATTTATTGAATAGGTGTTAGAGGACTCACATATGTGAATTTTTAACAGAGTCCCCAAATTATTTTGATGCTTAACAATATTTCAAAACTATTGTTGTAGTGGTATACTTTATTGGTTATGCCATAAAGTTTTGTTAAATTCAACCACTTTTCAATATTTGCAAGGAGAGTTCCTATGAAATCTTCTGTTAAATAAAAATGGGAATTTGGCAATGGCTTTATAGAATCCTTTTTAATTTGTTTTTTTAATTTAAGTATAGTTTACACACAATGTTACATTAGTTTCAGGTGTACAAATCATAATTCAACTTCTCTATGCATTATGTTATACTTACCACAAGTGTACATACATCTGTTCACCATACCACACTATTATCATATAATTGCCTATATTCCTTATTCTGTGCCTTTTATTCTTGTGATTTATTCACTCCATACTGGAGGTCTGTATCTCCCATTCCCTATCACTCCTTTTGCCCATTCCTCACTCCCTCTCTTTCTCTGGCAACCACCAGTTTCTTCTCTGTATTTATAGGTCTGATTCTGTTTTTTGTTTATTCATTTTTAAATTTTTTTTAAGATTCCCTATACTTTTTATATTCCCTATATATGACTGAAATCATATGGTATTTGTCTTTCTCAGTGTGATTTATTTTACTTAGCATGTACCCTCTAGGTCCATCCATGGTGTTGCAATGCCAAGATACCATCCTTTTTTGTGCTTAGTAATATTCTATTATATATGTACACACACACACACACACACACACACACGTATGCACGCCATATCTTCCTTATTCATTCATCTTTGGGTAGACACTTAGGTTGTTTCCATATCTTGGCTATTGCAAATAATGCTGTATTAAACATAGCAGTGCCTGTATCTTTTCAAATTAGTGTTTTTATTTTCTTTGGGCAAATAACAGTAGTGGGATTACTGGATCCTATAGTATTTCTATTTTTAATTTTTGAACAACCTCCATAATCTTTTCCACAATGGCTGCACCAACTTACATTTCCAACAACAGTGCACTAGGGTTCCTTTTTCTCTACGTCTTTGTTAATACTTATTCCTTGTTTTTCTTGTTTTTTCTTTTTTTAATCATTCTGACAGGTGGGAGGTGATATCTTATTGTGGTTTTGACTTGCATTTCTTTGATAATTAGTGAAGTTTAACATCTTTTCATGTATCTGTTGGCCATCTGAATGTCTACTTTGGAAAAATGTCTATTCAAGTCCTCTGACCAGTGTTTGAGTGGATTATTTGTTTTTTGACATTAAGTTGTATAATTCTTTATATAGTTTGGATATTAACCCCTTATTGGATATATCATTTGCAAATATCTTCTCCCACTGAGTAGGTTGCCTTTCCGTTTTGTTGATGGTTTTGTTAATGGTGCAAATATTTTTATTTTGATATAATTTCAATTCTTTATTTATTTACTTTTTAATTTCCTTTACCTTAGAAGACCAATCTAAAAAATGTTGGTACAGCAGATGTCATAAATTATTGTGTTCTCTTTTTGATTTTTATGTCCTTATTCACATTTAGGTCTTTAATCGATTTTAGATCTTTAATTCATTGTGAGTTTATTTTTGTGTATGGCGTGAGAAAGTTACATTTCATTTTTTTGTATAACATTTTTCTTACACCACATTCAATTTCTGTTTTTTCTTAAATGACTTACCCTTTATGTTAATATTCCAAATCAGTCACTTATTATAATGATCACTATTGTTTTCAAAATTAATAATATAAAAAGTAGATCTACAAAAAACACTGTAACCCATAGGTAGTTTCTCAGGGTTTCAGAATAATTTTGTAATTTGCAGATGAAGAAACTGAGGCTCAGACAGGTTAATTACATTTCTTAGGACCAGGCCTCAAAACTCATGTCTGTGATACTGTTTTCATTCTGCTATGTTACTCTGGTGACATTAAGACAGAACTTTTATCTGCCTGTATATCTGGTTAAAGCAGTAACAGCACATTGTTTAAACATTCATATTTGGTAATATAATAACTAACTGTCTGACCATAAGAAAGTAATTTACCCTAACCTCCCCCCCCCATTATCCTCAACTGAAAGATGGAAACAACAGTAGTACTTACCTCATAGTATTCTGTGTATAAATGAGATTATATATTCAAAAGCAATTAGATACTAGAGATTGGCTAATAATTACTGACAACATTGATTCAATATTTACTATAACTTCATAAATTTGGGTGAAGGTTTCAATGAGTAAACATAGGTAAAAACAGTCAAACTGTCCAGAACATCATAAAGGTTAGTAAACTGTAGTTTTACACTAAGTTCCAAGATTAACTGGATATTTTTTCATTGTTCCCTACAAACTAACATATCATAAATTAAGCAATTATTAGTAAGAAAACAGATTATATATACAAATCTGACTTCATGTATCTAGGGTGATTTTTATGATTCTCCAAGTTCATTAGGCTATCTAGGAAAAGATATATGTGCAAAAAAACTTAAAATTTTTCGACAAATTTTAAGTGGAGACTATCAGTTGATTGAAAATATGAGTACTTTCCCAAAAGTTAGGTTGTGTATACCTCAAGACAAAAAAAAAAAAAAAAGTCATATCAGTACAAGAGAATACATAAAGACATATAAAATGGATAACTAAATATGTAATTAACATCATGCAGAGCAATGAGCAACAAGCAAGTACAATTAAAATTTAAATCCAAAATTGATGTATAAGAGTAAGATATGTTATAGGAAAATTTCTATACCAGTAACGAATAGGTTTAGATGAACAGAATTCAGTGGAAGTAACCATGACTTTATGCTTACTTTAGTTTTCAGAATTTAATCTGTTTCTTTGAGAAATAATTTATTAAGATCCTCAGCACTAATAATGGCTTCTAACTCTACCATTTTTTTCAAAGGAAAACAATTAAATTAATTAATGTAGTAATTAAATAAATAAGGTGGCAAATAATGTTGTATGACTGTTAACAAACTACTATAGTTCCTCATTTATTATAGGTATATAGTCCTGAAATGACAATGCCATTTAAGATTAGATTTAAAAAAAGAAAAAAGATGCTGCTGGATGGTTTCTTCTTTGATGTTTATATGCACTCACAGAATAAACGTAACTAGTGGATATATGCATAGAGCTGATGTGCACACCACCTCTACCATTCACCACACCTGCACTCTGAGTGCTATTGTCCCAAATACAGGTTTAAAAATGTTTTTAGATGCCCCGAACAACTAGAAAAACTTGATGATGGGAATAATTATTGAGATTGTATTTATAGGTAGGGCTTAATGAGCATGTAAACTCTGGCAACGTGTGTTCATGTAACATTATCACTACCTGCAGACTGAAGGAACATAATTGGGTAATAAAAATTTACTTACCTTTTTTCCTAAAGATCTTCCTACTTTAATGACAACTAATTTAAACAGAAGATGTTATAGTATTATCAACATTGCAGGGAGTTTTGAAGATTTGAATTAATCTACACAAAGTGCTTACAACAGTGTTTGAAAAAGAGTTCACTGTTATTATTATTACTATAATATTATTATTATCACTTTTATTCATTTTGGCTCATGTTGAACATATTATTACCTAGCTATCTCTAGTTATTTTGATTCTTGGGTATTGTCCATATATGGGGATAATAGAAATGCATTTTATATTGAAAACTAGGGAATCTATATATTATGTATATGATTTATGTTTCTTTTAAAAAGATCATCAATACTTTCTTTTTTTGAATTCTGTTTTTGGATAAAAAGGACAGTAGAGCAGGGAAGAACTTGTATTTATAGAAAGTGTCAAAAAATGAGTTCTCTTCTTTCAGGTCATTGCTTATGATCGCAGAAAAAAAAAAGCTATTAAAAAGGAAATAAAAAACATATCTCCAGAGGAATGTGAACCACATGTTTGGAAAAAGACTCACTGACTGATTCACAAAGGCTAACAAAACTGTGAAAGAAAATATTTTAGAGAACAGCTGCTTTGACATAGAAAGAATAATAGTGAGTGCATTAATTTAAATGAAATCATGAAAAATCACAGGGAGTGAAAGGCAGTAGTTTTGATTCCATAGAGTTGTAGACTTCAAACTGGATTTGAATAGAATCCGAATGGACTGGACATTTTAACACAAGGAAGTGAATATAATCTTCCAGTAATACTAAGTATGATAGGATGGGATTTATAATTGAAATATCCCATAGTAAGACCATACATTATGACAGAAAATGGCCTTGATAGAGTGAAGAGTAACTTGTTATGAAGGTATATATTTTTATGGGAAAACATAAATCTGGGACTTCATAAAGCAAAGTACACTAAAGTAAAGCTTCCCCTTCCAGTCCTCTATCTAGAGTATCTCCCCTGACAACCTGTGTACCAGTACCACAGGATTATTTGTCTTACTCTGATCATGCCATAGGGTTTCACAATTCCAAAAATTGCTATTGTATTTTTCTTTTAGAATGCACAACAATCAATAGTAAATGGTCACTCCACTTTTACATTTAGGGGTTAATGCTCTCAAGGTTTCCTTATACGCTTCTCCTCTTTAAAACCAACACAACACAACACAAGTTCCACGTAATGTTATGTAGATTCTATTCCAATCTTTGACACTTCTATAAATCTGGGTTGTTTGTTCAATGGAGCTTCTGAGGGGCAATATTGTAGTTATTCACTTCATGATTATTTGTATAGATATGTGTTGGTCATTCTGCTAGGTGCTGAAGATACAGGAATGGAAACGATCTTGGCACATGAGGGAAACAGTGAGCCACCAAGGTTAGGGCTAAGAGGAAACATGGGTTGGTGTTAAACAATCTTGGCAGATTGAGGATTGGAATTGTTTTTTTTTTTAATTTTTTTAATGTTTATTTATTTTTGAGAGAGAGAGAGAGAGACAGGGTGAGAAAGACGGAGACACAGAATCCGAAGGAAACTCCAGGCTCTGAGTTATTAGCACAGAGCTTGATGTGGGGTTTGAACCCATGAACTGTGAGATCATGACCTGAGCTGAAGTCGAACACTTAACTGACTAAGCCACCCAGGCGCCCCGAGGATTGGAAATTTTATCTTAAGTGAATGGAAGTGCATTCAACTATTTGAATATTTCAAATGCCACAACCAGATTTGCATTGGATGATGAACAATGGATCTATGAAAAGGAAGAGAAGAGCTTAAATATAGACAGAGCAATTAAACAGTGATTTTTAGAAGGCTACAAACTAATAGGCTACTAATTTAAAGACCTGGAGAAGGATTGTGGCTGTATCAATAGAAAAATAAGGATGAATTCAAGAGGAATAGAGTCATAGTCACACAATCATGCACTTTCTCATGATGCTTCCTCCTGCACCCACATTTCCCTTTGTTGGATTGGTGAACATCTAGTTATTTTTCAAGACTAACTTCAAGCAGCATTCACAAGATTCCTTTTATGGATCATTCCAAATCCATACACTTGAATTCTTATGTGGTCACATCTTTCCTAGCATAAACTTGTGTGATTCCCATGATTTGTTAGGAATAAGAGTTGTTGCTGCTGCTACTGCCACAACTATTGCTTCCAGTTGAGGAGTCTCTGAAGCCACTACTCCTGATCTCTCCCCTTACTTCCATTCACACCCTGCAGAGCAACACCTCACACAAATGTTCCTGTCACTTCTTATCTCCAGATGTGGAGTATCCTTATTACTCCTCCAGCATGCGAAGTAGCAAACTTCAACAGGTATTAAGCCTGCTACCTGGAAATGATAAATAATTGTTACTCGTGGTAGGAAATTTTGATCAAGGGAAGATGAGAAGTATTTGAAAAGTATGACTGTCTTTCTTCTCCCTCTGCTTCATGAACCATTCATAGGGCCTTTGTGAAAATCTCCAGGGAAACAGGAAAAAATAGCTTGTCAGGAAGTTGTGGCCAGCTTTTATTTGTTCCTCTTTGATTCTATCTCTTTCACTCCTTGTCAGGCATTGTATTCCTTAATAAAGTTTTATTAATACGCTTCTGCCCTTCCGTTTTTGTTTTTTAGAGATTCTAGTAGGAGTCCCCAATACCTCTTCAATGAAGTTCATCATGGCCTAACTCCAGGTAGAAGGGGACACCTCTTTGTTCTTTCTTCTACAGAATCCCACATAGATATCCACACAATACCTATAAAATAGTATTTTTCACTTTTTAATTAATTTACATGGCTATTTCTCTACCAAACCTTAAGTTCTTAGAAGATGCTGATTGATGTCTCTGAGACCCATCATAGGACCCCTCTCAATACAGTAAAAATATTTAATCAATATTTGCAAAATGAAGGAATAAATGCAAAAGATAATACAGTCATTACCAACATTACTCCAAGATTTTAAGGTTTAAAAATGTTTGTCTCCCCTAAATAATTGTTATGCTTTTTTATATTAGAATCTCAAACTATGAATTAATCATCCTCTCCTAGTCTTTACTTCTTTTAACGTTTATCACACACACACACACACACACACACACACACACAGTGTTTTCTTATTTTAAATTGCTGAACTTTCTTCAAATTTATAGTACCCTGGTTTTTATTTTTCCTTATTTTTCACTCCTATTTTCTCCAGTGCTTTTCTTTTTTAGGGAAAGTAAAAATTATTAAAATTGACAGTAACATTGATAAACTGGAGTCTCCAGGGGTCATGAAATGTTGAAGGATCTGTAAAACCTTCAACACATTAAGGATTTTCAAAAGCAACGAATATTTTTTCTACAATTGCTAAAATATGATAATATTATTTGCTAAAGAGAAATCAAGAAATCCATGTACTTTTCAGATAACAGAAACATATAAGTAACTTTTTTAAAGTTTATTTATTTATTTTGAGAGAGTCAGCATGAACAGGGACAGAGAGAGAATTCCAAGCAGGGTCCACACCTCTAGTGCAAAGACTGACACAAGCCTCAAGCCCACAAGTGGTGAGTTCATGACCTGAGCTGAGACCAAGACTCCGGTGCTTAATCAACTGAGCCAGCCAAGTGCCCCAATAACTATTTTTAACTTCAGGAAAAAAAAATACCAAAGAAGATATTAAAAACATTGCTGGGTTATATAAAGCCATTTTACCCAGTGTGGAATCACTTTTCATTCCATTTATAACATTGATATCATATTTCTCCTTTATAATTTTAGCAATAGAGAATCTTCTACTACAACCAGACTGAAAAAGTAAAAGAACCTGAAGCTCTTAAATAACTGCAATTACATTCAATTTGTTTTCTTTCTAAAACAGCTTTAAATAGAGCTGTAGGCTAATTTATACATTTAATTTCTATTTCATATTTTCAGTATTTTTCATATCTGAATGTGACATTGTAAAACTATGAGATTACAGACATTGTGAGCAGAATTAGTTACATTCTCAGAGGTCTTTTTTCAGAGAATTTACCACTATCATAATTAAAACTGATGGGTATGACTTATGCATTGTAATAGGTTTTCAAAGGTTAAGAATTAAAATAATGATACATTTTAAAATGGAAGAACAGACCATAGAATTATTTCCAATATTTTAATAAAAATGAACAAATATATCTTTGCCATTGTATTGCTCTAGTCATCAGAGGTCACCACAGAATTCAAATAGTGGTTAAAATTTAGCATTATCCAAGCTGATAATTCATAATTAGGTCTGAGTCACTAGCTTCTTTCTTTCCCAGTTTCTTTGTTTAAAAATAAATATGGTTATGACTTAACACTTCAGGATTAACATGAGAATTGCTCAAAGATTATTTTAATTGTGTAATGGTTGTTCCTATGGTTCCAATGAAACTTAATCATTGGCAAAGATTTGTTAAACTAGTAAAAATAGCCCTACATTTTTTGCATATCCCCCATCACCTCTACAGATAAATTTGTCAGCCACTGAATTATTTCAAAATGAGGGAGAAATAAATAAATCATCGAACCATTGACCTTAAATTTTAACTCATTCAGTCTTAAGTGGCTTTATTTTCACTAAATTTGACTACCTTAAGGCAAATAAAATTTTACTTTGTTTCTGGGCTTGACTTCTTATTTTTTACTCTCTTAGCTATCACCTGATAATAAGACTCCAAGGGTCTATATTGAAATGTCCACAGGACAACAGGCACTGGTGGATGTATTCATAATCCAAGACAATATACTTTGCCAGTTCAGAGTTTTCCTACCAGTGATGCTCCAGTGAAATCATGTTCCCTCTATCTTCTAATTATTGCAGGTTAAAATGGAATTTCTTTTTTTTAAAAAAAAAAGCCTTTTATTTTAACGTTTATTCACTTTTGAGACAGAGAGAGACAGAGCATGAATGGGGGAAGGTCAGAGAGAGAGGGAGACACAGAATCTTAAACAGGCCCCAGGCTCCGAGCTGTCAGCACAGAGCCGGACGCGGGGCTCGAACTCACTGACCGCAAGATCGTGACCTGAGCCGAAGTTGGCCGCCCAACCGACTGAGCCACCCAGGCACCCCGGAATTTCTTTTTAAAAAATGTTTATTTATTTATTTTGAGAGAGAGACCTTGTGCATGAGTGGGGAGGCAGGGGAGGAGGGAAGAAAATCCCCAGCGGGTTCTGTGCTGTCAGCACAGAGCCTGTGATGTGGGGCTTCATTTCATGAGCCATGAAATCATGACCTGAGCCAAAATCAAGAGTCCGATGCTCAACCGACTGAGACACCCAGGTGCTCCTAAAGTGGATTTTATTTTGAAATTAGATTTGTTTGTTGCTACTTGGCACTTCAGTTATTACTGTTAATTTTATTGATTTAAATAAAATCGGAATGTACTTTGTGGCATGGTTAGAAAATGATAATTAAGTCTTGGTAATGGATCATGCCTCTATAAATGTAGAAAACATTAAATTTTGTCCCTTGAATGATTTTACTTCAACATAACTTATTCTATCTCTTTTAATCTTTTATCCTTTTCAGTCTCCTTTTTTAACTTTTTTTTTTTTTAACATTTATTTATTTTTGAGAGCAGAGAGAGACCGTGAACGGGGAAGGGGTAGACAGAGAGGGAGACACAGAATCCAAAGCAGGCTCCAGGCTCTGAGCTGTCAGCACAGAGCTTGACCCAGGGCTTGAACTCACACACCAGGAGATCATGACCTGAGCCAAAGTTGGACGCTTAACCAACTGAGCTACCCTGGTGCCCTTAGTATCCTTTATTCTTGGTTTTTTAATGGCATATAAAGGCATATTGTAATGACTTCAATTCCACTGAACATGTACTTGTAGATCTTTTCCAAAAAAAGTACTCCCCTCCCACTCTTCTGCTGCTTCCACTGTGTTTGATCAGTTACTTATATAGGTGATTTTAAAAATCTGCTATTTATAAACAGATTGCTGTTTTATGACTATATAAAATTAATTTTGGTGAAGACCATTTGATAAAAAGACTACAGATGTCCATATAGAGTTCTTGTGGTCAGACCAGTGTCTTTTCCAGAGAACTACTCTAAAATGGCACTACACAAAACAATTGTGACTGTGGCTCAAAATATATTCTCTTTGAGAGCAGCACCACCATTTAACCTAGAAGGCATGTGACCTGGCAAAGTCACTCAGTTATTGCTTCCCATAGCCATAAAAATTCTTAATACAAAAGCCAACAAAACTTACAAATAGCTAATTTTAGGTAATGTATTTATTTCAGTTGTACTAAATAATTATCACACATTTCAAAACTGCATGAACTCTTTCTTCTTGACCCTAAATCCCATTTGTCTGACTACACGCTAGAAAAAATATCTTAATTTTTTTCCTGGTCTTTCTCATTCAGAGGTTTTTATAGACCAGCACTTACTTTAAAATATTACTAACCTTCTAGTTTATGACCTCAGTATCAGGAATTCTACATCCAATTGAAAGTAGCTTGAAAGCTTTTCAGAATGCAGAAAACTGTGGATAAACCAAAGGGATCAGGTTTAGTCCATGACTACTTCTTTAGAATTCAGATGTCATTTGATTTTGTACTTATTGTGGCACATGAGGTGATTTGGGGTCATCAAAGATATGTTTCCACAATTCCTTTGATTAATCATGTTGGCAAGACATGTCCTTTTCATAGCCTTCACCCTAACAATGAGGATCTATACGGTATCTTCACACTAATTTGGACCATTTTTCTTAAATTTGATATAATATGCTCCCCTCTGGGTATTTAAGCAACATAGCTTAAGGTCAACTACCCTCTTTGAACCTATTGCAACAGAAGAAACCCTGTCATCATTTTCAGTTCAAACAAGGAAGGCAGCGTTTGCCTCCGCTCCCCTCTGTCAGGTTTGCCATTTCTGCCTTATGTTTATATCTGGAATCATTGTATCCATATCTCAGTGTAATTGCTCATCAAATTCCAGAGGAAAGATGATCATCTTCCTACTTTAAAAAGGGAAATATTTGGCCATTTATAATGAAAGGGGAGGACCTACCCTTATCATTACCATTGCAAGCGTGGGAGGAAGAAAAGCAGAAAAACTAAACTTTGTTTAAATTAAATATCATGAAGCTTCACGAGGAAGAATACCTTAAGGGTATATTCAGCAAAAGTTGGAGTATTGTGTATACTATCTTATGCTGCACCTGTCTAGAGGCAAATCTGCTCTGGTCAATGGTCTTCTCATTATTTTACCAAATTAAATCATGTTGTACACTCAACCATGGAGTGCAGACCTTCACATTTTATGTTACATGAATTCTATTTACCTTTCTTATAGTTGATATTTAAGAGTGATAAGATTTGGAAGTCTGACAGGGGTGAAGGATGCAGACATCATGTTGTCACTCTAACTATCACAGAATCTGAACATTCCTCAAAATGAGATATCTAGAGACAGATCAGGACAAATATCTTTGAAACAGGGCCAAGTTTGTAGTGATAAGCTTACTCTTTCCTGATAATAGTCTGATTGTCATGGTATTTGGAGGGACTTAAACTGTAAAGAGAATAAAGTGCTACAATGAGAGAAAGGAGTCACACTGAATTATATGACCCTGTTAAAAATAAACAGCTTATATTTTAAGTAGGAAATCTTCACACATATGCTTTCAAAGAGGCGAAGATGACACACAAACATTTCTAATTTCAAAGATATTCAGTTTTCCTTCTTTTTGCATATGTTGTTGCACAGTATACACTGTTCTGCACTTAGAAAAATAACATTACATGTTGGGGGTAATGTCATCCGAATACATAAAACTCTTCCCAAATTGCATAGCATTATATTATATTTTTGGTCTTTATATTCTTTAAACCCTATTGGAAAACATTTATGTTGTTCTCAGTCTTTAAGCTTTATATCAATTTTAGAATGAGTAGAGAACATATAAAAATTCCAGTAAGAAGCTCTGGTCCAAGGAATGCACAATCATCATTTCAGTTTACTTTCCAAAATGCCATAGCTAAGAAATTATATTAACTTATACTCCCATCAATAATATGTGAGAGTGACTTTTCTTCCACACACTTAATACAGAGGAGTACTATATTTCAATATAATTTTGATATGTATTTATTTAAATTAAAATATTGAATAATTTTATTGTATATGTATTATGTATTTAGAATTTTTTTTCTGTTAATTCTTTCATAACATTCTTCAACATGTTTCTATTTGGTGTCTCCATTTAAAAACTTTTTTTAACATTTATTTATTTTTGAGACAATGCAAGAGACAGACTACAATCAGTAGGAGGGGCAGACAGAGGGAGACACAGAATCTGAAGCGGGCTCCAGGCTCTGAGCTGTGAGCTCAGAGCCCGACGTGGGGCTCGAACTCACGAACCTGAGGTCATGACCTGAGCCGAAGTCGGACGCTCAACCTACTGAGCCACTCAGGCACCCCTGGTGTCTACATTTTTTTAAACTTCATTTATTTGTAGAAATGTTTTATAGATTGGGGAAATTGTCCTTTTTTTTGTGATATAAATTGCAACATCTTTTGTCCAATAGTAATTCATCTTTACTTGCAGTAGCTTTTACTTTGCAGAATGTGTGTGTTCATGTAGTTTAAGATACTGCATATTTATGTTTTCTGGAACTCCATTAAAGCTATAAAGACTTTATGCACTACATACATAAAATAATTAAAAATAATTTCCCACAGATTATTAAATGCTTTTATAGTTTTTATTTTCACATCCAAAAACATTTGATTGATATGGTATATAGTCCAATATAAGATGAGAGCTATGGGCCCAACTATAGTTACTCTTCCAAAAAGGTACCTAGTTGTCACACAACTACTTATAAGAATAATCAGTAATGTGGTTGCTCATAAAATGAACTAGTTAAAGCAATAGCTTTCCATATTAAAAACAAACTGAGGGTTACTGGAGGGGAGGTTGGGTAGGGGATGGACTAGATGGGTGATGGGCTTAAGGAGGGCACTTGTGATGAGCACTCGATGTTATATGTTAAGTGATGAATCACTAAATTCTACTCCTGAAACCAATGTTACACTATATCTTGATTAACTAGAATTTAAATAAGAACTTGAAACAAAAAAATTTCAATGAATACACCAAAAAAATAAAAATAAAAATCTACTTTAAAAATTAAAGAAAACACACATATATTTGTATATTACCATTACCATAGGAACACCCAAAACAAAATATTAATATTAACAAGAAATAAGTGAATAAGTGAATTCTATGTTCCTAAATCTGTAAGATGACAAGACCTGACTAAGTTGAAAAATGTACCATGCCCTGGACAAACAGTAAAAAGATGCCAATTTCCACCAAACTAATACTAATAAATAAACATGATCTCTAGAAAATTAACTACAGAATGTTTTTACATCTATGTAAATTTCTAAGGAAAAAATACACAAGCAAGTAGAGCCATAATAAAAATCTGAAGAAGAAAAGTGAAAAGAACAATCATGATGAAAGTGCGCTGAAGCTACGCTATAGACCTGACATGAAACACTAGCACAGTTACATTACCAGATAGTTCAATGGAACAAATTCAGAAAATGGAAAAGTCCCATAATCCCCAGTGGACTATTAAGATATGAGAAAAGCGACAACTTGATTTGTGAGGAAAAACATGAATTATTTAATAAATCAGGCTTCATTTCAGGGGCATACCATTTCATAATTTTTATATTGGTATATTTTTGTGAATTTTAAAACTTATTTTTTTATGTATTGATGGATATCAATTTCATAAATAACTTTGGGTTCTGCCTAAATACATTGTGTTGTGATAGAAATTATTAGGGACACAGAGAATTAGATATGCTATCTCTCCAATGAAGACATTTTGGGTAGCTAGGAATTGTGCTATTTAAATTCTTACACAATAATTTAAATATAAATTTATATGTATAAATCCAATGTCATATAAATATTATTAAGCATGCTATTGTCAGAATCACAAAGGTCTTCATTTTGCTAAATTCAATGGCAACTTATGTGTGTTCACAGTATCCACTGACTAAGCTACATTTGATGCATTTGATCAATTCCCTCTTTTACTTTTTCCCTTCCTTCCTTCCTTCCTTCCTTCTTTCAAATCTGACAAAATGGGTGAAAGGGAATGGGAGATACAGACTTCTAGTTATGGAATGAAGAAGTCATAGGAATAAAAGACACAGGGGTGCCTGGATGGCTCAGTCAGTTAAGCATCCGATTTTGGCTCAAGTCATGATCTCACAGCTAGGTTCGTGAGTTTCAGCTCCACATCAGGGACTCTGCTGTCAGCACAGAGCCTACTTGGGATCCTCTGCCCTCTCTGTCTCTGCCCTTCCCTTGCTCCCACACACGTGTGTACACTCTCTTGCAAAAATAAGTAAACGTTAAAAAAATTAAAGAAAAAAATGCACAGCTATGGGAATCTAGTCAATGATATTGTAATAGCTTGTATGGCAACACATGGCAGACACAATTGTGGTGAATCACTGTGTTGTTTACCTGAAACCAATGTAACATTGTGTGTCAATTATACTCAAATAAAAAAATAAATTGTGATTAAATACTCATAACATAAAATTTACAATTTATATTATTTTTTAGTGTCCAGTTCTGGAGCATTAAATATATTCATGCTATCATGCAACCATCACCACATCCATCTACAGAACTTTTCCATCTTTCCAAACTGAAACTCTACCTATTAAACATTAACTTTCCATTCACCACTACTCCAGCTTCCTGGCAATCAGCATTCTACTTTTTGTTTCTATAAATCTGACTACCTTAGATATCTCAATTAGTAGAATTATACAATGTTTTTCTGTTTGTGTCAGATTTATTTTCCTTAGGATAATGTCTTCCAGATTCATCCATGTAACATGTGTCAGAATATTCTTTGTTTTTAGGCCTGAAACATATTCTAGTGTATGTATATACCATATTTCGTTTATCCACTTATCAGTCAAAGGACACTTGGGCTGCTTCCACAATGTGGCTTCTGTGAATAATGCTATGAAAATGTGTGTACAAATATGCATTTGAGTTCTTGCTTTCAATTATTTTGTGTATATACCTAGAGTGGAATTTCTGAATCATATGATACATGTACATATCCCTGTGTGATTGTGTATGTATGTGTGAGACAGAAAGAGATTGAGAGAGAGAGAATTTCATTAGAAAGAAGGGGAGAGGGGCGCCTGGGTGACTCAGTCAGCTAAGCATCTGACTTTGGCTCAGGTCATGATTTCACGGAGTTCGAGCCTCTCATCTGGCTCTGCACTGGTGGTGCAAAGCCTATTTGAGTCTCTCTCTCTCTCTCTCTCTCTCTCTCTGCTTCTCCCTCTGAGTTCAAGCCCCGTGACAGGCTCTGTGCTGACAGTGTGGAGATTGCCTGGGATTCTCTCTCCTTCTCTCTCTGCTCCTCCTCTGCTTGTTCGGGCGCTCTCTCTCTCTCTCTCTTTCTCTATCATAATCAAATAAACTTAAAAAAAATAGATAAAAGAGTTTCTGCTCAGATCTTTCAAGTGTGAACCAGAAAGGTGAATTTTTGTTTCAATTAATGTGAATTTGAATTTAAACAGACTTTTTTCCCTTTTGACTTATATAATTTTACTTTTATTGTTCTAATAAATAATAAATAAATGTAACCCTGAGTCACTTTTTTTAAGCTAATTCTGTGACCCATTTCATCACATGGTGAAATATATGTTTCCTTCCAAACATTTTATTTATAAGGGAATATGATAAAAAAGGACCATATTCCTCAATAAAAATCATCAATGACATTATTTTAAAATTTTTATTGAGGAAATATGTGTTTGTTTGTTGTAAATTATAGGTTGCGCTTTGAACTTTGGCCTGTAAAAAACTCTTGTAATCTCTCTGGAATAAGAATAATTCTGGATAAAGTTTGATGATACTATTCTGTCTTTTTAGAAGAAACAGAGACATAAAATATATGGATAAGCAGTTTGCATTCCATTTCCCATTAGTACTTGATTCCATTGTCACACAGATGTCATATTCACTTGTACTCTTCCTGTGGATATTTGACTCACAAACTTATAGGATACCCAGTATTATTCCTTTTCTTCCATGTACCACACACTACAATTTAGGCCATGTCATGTGTCCTCTGCTTCCAGTAACACTAGCATTTCAATTCACTGAAAGAAGTTGAGCCTAGACAGAACAATGGTGTAAACGGTGCTGGGAGAGGGTGTGTGTGTGTGTGTGTGTGTACTGGTTAGCTCTCTATGTGGTGTGGGTTCGTGTATGTGTGCACTTAAGTAAGACACAGAGGGTCAGTGTTGAGATTCATTGAGTATTTTCCTAATGCTGTAGAAAGTTGTGTGTTTCAAGGTCACCACGTGGTGACCTAGCTGTGTGGTGGAAATGTGGGGCCTTGGCACTGCTGACTTTTTGAATGTAAGCATATTTGGCTTGGTTGATTTAAACATTAGCCTGGGAATATGTGTGAGAGGCAGATAACAAGTGAGGATAGGTGTGTAGTGACAGAGAAGAGATATGAAGAGAGAAACTCTAAAAGACAAGCTATTTAGAAAGATAATGTGTGTATGAGAGTATGAGTGACAAAGAATTGTATGTCAGAGAGAATCAGGGTATGGCAGACAAGGTGCATAGGAAAACCAGGCTGCAGATGTCAGAAAGGGAGTGCATGTGCATGGCAGTACAAATGGGGAGCAGACAATAAAAGAAATAGAAATGTGTTAGAAAGGGTAGAAGGAGAAGACAGGAACTAGAAGGAAAATGGAACGTTAGGAAACTCACATTTATTATGGCTGTTCAGGTTTTTAAAAATACCAACAAAAATGATGTGTTTTTTGATAAGAGTAATTGATTTAAATTATATGAAAAGTTTTCAGGAAACATCATTTTGTTTTACTTTTTAGGAAACATAATTTTAGAAGTGGCAATACAAAGACAAAAATAATAGACAGCACTTTACTACCTCTATTCATTTTCAATCACCCAGAATGATAGGAAGGTATGATGGAACCCAGAAAAAAAACTGAATGTCTTTCCATTATTTACAGACAAAGTTATAACATTTGATTTTGGAAAAACAGCATTCTGCCTTGGCTTTTCAGTGTGAAACATATTTGATGCCGTTGTTTCACTGACCTAGGAAATTGACTTCCATTAAAGCTGCGCTATACTCAGTTCTCCTCAAAATTGTTTCTCTGCAACCACTCTAGCTCACCATTCATGCTCCGTGCAGCTCTACCATGTGTTTCCATTTTTCTATTTCCCACCATATCTTCTACTCCTGCAGATCAGGAACTGCCTTATTCACCATATCATGTTGGAAGTCTAAGAATTAATGAATGGAAGAGGAGGGAAATCCCCTGTTAGGTCCTACAAGTGAAGGTCTTTGCCTTGGACTGTGAGACAGACTTGACCAGAGAGTGTTGACCACATGTTAGAGTTCCTGGATACAAAATCCTCATGCCTAAATGCAAATCTGCCTTGTTAACTGGAGGCTCTGAGACCAGTCCTCTGTTCACAAGGACACACAAATGTGGAAGGCTTTCCCCTGGCATAATTTCAGTGATTATACTTTAACATTATACAATCTGTCATCTTCCAGGATTTATAAACAAATTTATTTACGATAAAAAATAAGTAACGCTAAGAGTGAATTTAATTGTATTAGCGAGACACGAAGTCTCCATTTTCCCCATGATTTTTACATGGAGATTAAAGGAAATAGATGCTTATTTACTAACTTGGAGACATTAGAAATATTATATATCATATTCAAAAATAGTCTTTGGCATCACATTGTGCCAAGTAATCGTCTAGTAGATTTGGGTATATAGCGGCAAAAAGATAAGCTCTTCTGTAGAGCAAGGAAAATAATGATAGACATCTAGCAGACAATTATATTGTTTGTTTAAATCAAAAGATACTGTTGGTCATGTCCTGTAATTACAGACTTGTAAAATCTATTTTCTATACATACAATAATAGGAAAAAAAATTATGTGCTTTCAACAATTTTTATTTTTGTGAGTAGCACACTTAAAATAACAGAATCTTCAGAGCACAAGTCATGATTTTTAAGTGACATTGTAAACAAGGTGTAATTCAAGAGGTACCTAGGAGATAGAAAGCTAGGTCATTAAGCTCCTTTGATACCAAGAAAACAATGAAAACATCCAAACCGTTTTCATTATGTAGCTTGACGTCTCAGGTCGAACCACTGCAAAAACAATTGCAGATCACCAAGAAAGGAAAAAGGTAAGACAAGAAAAATAATTTTGCCATAGCTATAAATTGTGTAGAGTAATTATTATGTTTAAAATATGGCATCCTAAGGCAATACTACTAAAGCAAATCACTACTAAAAGCATCTTCGGTATCTCAAAATTGAATCTCGGCTCAATTTTAAATTTGTATGTAGAACAGGAACTGCACAATGGATTTCTTTGTGTTGTGTGGTGTAGCAATTGCCTGAGCTGTGCATTAAACAACGTACTAATCAATTTCATATGGATGTCACTACTTTGCTTCATTTTGTGTTTCCTGCTTGGTATTACATCTCTAAACTTATTCTGGAATGTGGTCATGTCAGTAATATTTGATGCCACAAGTTTATTTCATTATTTTTTAAAGTGTCCTTTTTAGGTGCATCTGGGTGGTTCAGTCGGTTAAGCCTTCAACTTTGGCTTAGGTCATGATCTCACAATTTGTAGATTCGAGCCCCACATCGGACTCTGTGCTAACAGCTCAGAACCTTGATCCTGCTTCGAATTCTGTATTTTCCTCTTTCTCTGTTCCTCCCCCACTCATGCTCTGTCTCTCTCTGTCTCTCAAAAATAAGTAAACATTAAAAAAAAATTTAAGTGTCCTTTTTAAAGACAAGCATCTTCTTCTGAAAATATCATTTGACATTAGGACTTCCGATTTTTGCCTTTTTTCTTTCTTCTTTATTATTCTTTCTTTGTTCTTTTCTTTCTCTCTCTTCCTTTTCTGTCCTTTTCCTTTTGAATTCTTCCCTCTTTTCCCTGTCTTTTCCTTTTTTACTAAACATTTTCTTTCTTTCTTTCTTTTTTAATGTTTATGTATCTTTGAGAGACAGAGAGAGAGAGACAGAGTGTGAGCAGGGGAGGGGTAGAGAGAGAGGGAGACACAGAATCCAAAGCAGGCCCCAGGCTCTGTGCTGTCAGCACAGAGCCCGATGTGGGGCTCAAACTCACAAACTGTGAGATCATGACCTGAGCTGAAGTCAGACGCTTAACTGACTGAGCTACACAGGTGCCCCTGGTAAGCATTTTCAATATCATTCTCACTAATCATATCACTCTATTTTTTTATTTTGAGGGGGGGGGTAGAGGGGAAAAAGAGAGAGAGAGAGAGAGAGAGAGAGAGAATCTTAAGCAGGCACCATGCTTGCACAGAGCCAGACACAGGGCTTAATCCCAACACCTTGAGATCATGACCTGAGCCAAAATCAAAAGTCCAATGCTCAACCAACTGAGCCACCTAGACACCCCTATTTTTTCTTATCACTCTATATTGACCTAACTTGTGGTTTTGGTTTATCAGAACAGGCCTCGCAAGATTTTATGCTCTTACTTTGCCACTGCTCTACAACCTATGTGTGTATCTAATAATTTTACACTTTAACATTTTTTCACTCTGTTTCCTACAGGAAACAAAGCATATTTATGTCCCCACCATTCTTTGCATTAGATAAAATATTAGCTCCCAGAGAAAATAACTAACACATGCAAATGGAAACAAATTTGGAAGTGTGCATGTCATTAATAGAAGAATAAATCATCTATTCTAGGATGGCTTCATTATCCTCTACATATAGCAGCGAAGAGTCAAGGACAGGAAATTCTGAAAGGAACCAGAAGACAGGGTGGTGGGGGGGAAGGAGAATAAGAAAAGAGGAGGAAATTTTAAAAAAGAAATGTTGGAAATTTTCCTTTCACATATTTTTTCTTCCTAGAACAGTAACTAAGCCTTATTGTTCTAAAGGCAAGGTCTTGTGACCACCCTGAGTTAATGGACCACAGAAGACATCTCCCAATACCACCTTTTGCCTTTAAGGTTTAAGATGAACTCTATTAAAGAATTAAGCTTGTATAGCAGGATGGGGTAAGAAGAGAAGCTCGTGTCTTAGGTAGAAGAGGAGGAACGGTCAGCTCCTAGAGCAGTATCCTTTAAACCAGACACTAGAAGACCAGACAATACCAAGACTGGGCAAACAGCCTATGATTCTATCATTGGCAGTAACTGAGACACCATCACAAAGTGCCCCAAAGGTGGGACCCCTCACATGGGAAGATGATGTGTGTATTCACATGGAAGCAGGTCATAAAGCTTAGTGATCTGGGCTGCATTTATGAGTAGCGAGTGGAAAACAGTGTCCCACGGATTGAAAGCATTCTCAAATGGCAGAAACAATACTGGTAATAACAACCACTTAAGCTTTAAGATTCTGACATTCCATAGGCCTTGTGGTAGACAGAAAAATGTACCCCTTTCCCCAAAATGCTCATATCCAGATTTCTGGTAATTGAATATTTAGCTTTACATGGCACAGGGGAATAAAGGTTGCAGATATAATAAAAGATTGTGAATCAGTTGAATTGAAAATAAGGAGATTATCTTGGAGTATCCAGGTAGGGTCAATGAAATCATAGAATTTTTTTTTTTTTTTTAGTTTATTTACTTGTATGAGAGAGAGTGAGCAGGGGAGGGGCAAAGAGAAATTGGACATAGAGAATCCCAAGCAGGTTTAACACTGTCAGCATACAGCCCCACGCAGGGCTGGATCCTGTGAACTGTGAGATAATGACCTGAGTGGAAATCAAGTCTTGGCCACTTAACCAATTGAACCACCCAGGTGTGCTGAAATCACAGGCTTCTTAAAAGTCAAATAGGGAGGGAAGAAGTCAGAACTAAGGCAGGTGAAAAGAACTCAATCTGCATTTGTTTTGAACATGGAAGAGTAGGATTATGAGCCCAAGAATGCCTGCAGCCTTCAGAAGCTGGAAAAGGCATAAAAAAGGATTTTCCCCCATCGCCTCCAGAAAGGAATGAAGACTTCTCAACACCTGATTGTAGACCCATGAAACCTTTGTTGGACATCTGACTTCTAGAACTGTAAGATAATAATTTTTTTTTTGTTGTTATAAATTCCTAGTTTGTGGTGATTTGTTACAGCAGAACAAATTTAGTTTTAGAAAACTAAAACCAAAAAAAAAAAAAAAAAGAGGAATCCTGAAAATGTAATATTAACCTTCACAATCAAGTTTAGATTCCTAAAAATAAAAAAAGTATTATTTCATGTTTGTAAATATAATGGAGCAAACTCATACCTATTTTATAAATTCTTGTCAAGGAGTCACCCATATGTAAAAACCTCACTTCAAGTTCAGTCACCTCTTATGACCATTAACTCAAATGTGTAGATTAAATGAGTGTGCCTGTCTAACAAAGAGAAACCTGTTTAGAGCAAATAAGCAGCATTGTGCATATGTATTCTGAAAGGAGTTGCACTGGAAGGTTAAACTCCCGAAGCTGAGGCCACTTATAATGGAGCACGGATGAGCACTCAGCCTGACTCCGCTTACCAGGGTCAGTTCATGGCAGACCCCAGTCAAGTATGCAAACAATCCTTGGGGAACCATTTTATTGTTCAACTATCAACTGCAGAGAGCTGAGCAATATCCTGTAAATGTCATATAATGAGAGGATTTTGTTCTAAAGTGTGGCTATTACATGGACAAGAACTGCAGAAATTCTGTGTTTGGACTGTAGGTCAAATTCTCAGCAAGCTTTTAGTCACCAGCCTCCTAACCATAAAAGAAAAGTAAAATACTCTGTACTTCCCCACAATCTGTTTTTCCTTCCTGTCAGGTTTCTGCCTAAAATACAGTCTAGTGGCTGAAGTTAAACTGCATCCAGGTGCTAATACTGGCAGAGGGCTAAAGGTAATAAAGTTCTACCTGGAGCAGAGCTGCTGGGCAGCAGATGGAGAGTGATTCCATGCAGTGATTCCTGGCACCTGCTCCTTTATATACAACATAGCACATCCCATAGGTATGAGCCAAGAGTGTGAGAAATATTTGCTCAGACTGCGTGCCATTGACCATAAACGGATGCTTAAGAAGAAAAGAAAATCTTTCTGTGAAAAGAGAAAAAGGGGTGCTGATATAATTCTATCACGTACGTGGTGAAATATTTATAATGCACTAGACACAATTTCCCTCTTATTTTATTTTTGTATGAAAAAAATTAACATTTACCTCACCAAAATCCATTTTGTGTACCCTCTAATCAAACTTGGTGCCTGATAGAATTACATCCTCAAGAACTTTGAAGGGCCTCTCAATGTCAAGAGGTCTCACTCTGCTGATCCTCTCCAGCAAGATACAGTTGAACAATTTTTTTCAAAAATAAAGTCCATAGAAATGTTTTTCTTTGCCAGGAAGAAGTAGAAGCTTTCCTCTCCTGCCGTAAACTAATACTGTTAATCCCTCTCACATAGGAACACACTTTATTCTTTGAATAGAATACTAGATAATGGCCTGAGTGTAGGTACTCATTCCATACCATTTATGAGTCCATATGGGGCTTTGAAGGCCAATTCCAATTACATGGGAGGAAGGTCTAACTTTGCAGACTCTGTTAATTCAGCAGCCTTCCTAAGTGGACCCACGGGTTCACCAATCTGTGCACTCTTCATATCAAAGCTTGCATCAACATAACAGTTATTACTCTGTACCAATGGGGGCAATTTCTTCTTATTTGAAAAAAATTTTTAGGTGACTAGGGAATGAAAAATTTGTTGACACAGTCTTAAGGAACATATATAACAGAAATCACTCAGTATGGGGGTGCAATTTAGAGATACATTATTCAATGAGGAAGGGTTAGCCTTCAAGATATAGTGGAATTAAAATGCCTATTAGTTTCTATATTTGACTAGTGCAATTACATAAGCATGAAATCTGTAAACCTCAGAAAACATAATATGGAACCAGTTATACTGAAGAACTCAACAGCAATGAATTATTACAGAAAATAACACACAACATGAAAGACAATACAATACATAGGTTATTGATCCTAAGCTAATGACACAACCAAAGGCTAGAACATCTTTTTATGCACATGTGCAAACAATGACTCTTTTAAGTATTTTTTAATTATTAAATGTTAGTGGAAAACCCTACTGCATTTCAGTTTATTTTTTAAATGTAAGTAAGCTTCAGATAAATTTGGAATAAGAGTATATAACATCCAATCATTTAAAATTAAAATGATACATTTATCAGTGTATAAAAACACAGACATGTAGATTGCTAAGGAAAATGATCCAGTAGAATTACTTGTTCCTTTTGTCAAAAGAAGTCTTGGGAAAAAAGAGATGGGAAAAAAGTGCTAACAAATATATAGTCTTAAGCACTTTATATTCTTAGAACAGTTTTAGGTTCACAGTGAAATTGAAAGGAAGGCAAATGCATTGATGATAATGATGGGTATATGAAAAACGACAAACAAGCACAGTAATGCCTTCCCAACTATGGCTTCTCACATGTCAGAAAATTAAATCTACCTGCTCATTAAAAATGATTTTTGGAGCTTCAAATAGTTTCAGTTTCAATATATGAAGAACAGCTGAGTCACTACATTAATTTGCTGAGGATTTAATATAGCCTATTAGAAAGTTATCATGTATGTATGTGTATGGTAGATTTGTTTTCCCCTATCATACAAATATCAAGAAGAAATATGGTTAGGAGGAGTCCAAGTGTTTACACTGAGTATAGAAGAACTAGAATCCTATCAGAGACACGCTCCATGGAATGGTTTTGCTTGCTTTGACACTGGCCTGAACCAGGAGACTCAAAACCACATGGACAGGGGGAAGGGGCAGCGTTGACCACAAATTGTTCATTAACATCCGGAATTCTGGGGGCCTCTTTCTAGGATTTCTAATTACCCATCCAGCCCAACTTCTACTCTGAAATCCAAAAGATGCAAAAAAGACTTTCTTTTTTTTTTTTTTAATTTTTTTTCAACGTTTATTATTAATTTTGGGACAGAGAGAGACAGAGCATGAATGGGGGAGGGGCAGAGAGAGAGGGAGACACAGAATCGGAAACAGGCTCCAGGCTCCGAGCCATCAGCCCAGAGCCTGATGCGGGGCTCGAACTCACGGACCGCGCGAGATCGTGACCTGGCTGAAGTCAGACGCTTAACCAACTGCGCCACCCAGGCGCCCCTCTGCAAAAAAGACTTTCAAGCAATCTAGGTGTGCTAGTGCTAAAGCTGTAAGTGTTAAAGTGTAAGAAAATTTTGAAATGTGAACATTTTTTGTACTCCAAGAGCAAAGGAACAAGCAATTCTTACTTTTCTACTACTTATACTTCCTAATTCCCTTCTGGAGGGCTCCAGCATGACTCTGCAGGGCTCTTCAGCTTGTCACTCACCATCTTTTCATTTCTGTATAAAAATACTCCTCTTTCTTTCCCACTTTTGATGATAGGCAGAACTTTTAGAGGAATTTTATGGAAGAATCTTTGTTAAAAATTTATTCACACCCTTTTTTGGTCATTTTACTAGTGTGGAGATAGGGAAGAAGGGTCACTCATGATAGGAATGACATATTTGGAATGTTTTAAAGATTGAAAAGATCTTACAGTCTCCTTATCCAATTCATGAAATCCACGAGAGATTACATGGTTTACAAGGTAGGGTAGACTACCTGACAAGGGAACAAAGGAAAATTGACATGATCTGGAGAAGAAACAGAAAAGACATCATATCCTTACATTCTTCTTACCCCTTTGTGATTGTAAATTTTATGTGTCAACCTGACTAGGCTAGGGATACGCAGATAGTTGTTAAAACATGATTTCTAGGTTTGTCTGTGAGAAGTGTCTCGCACCTGCTTTCCTAGTTTTCTAGCTTTCAGACAGCAGATTGTGAGATTCCCTGGTTATATATATATACAACCTATATTCTATTGTTTATGTTTCTCTGGACAACCTTAACTAATATACCCTCAATGTGACTTTATTTTGTTCTTCTCCACCCTCAGTTAGATACCAGAAGAACCAGAAAGCTCTGATTAGGGAACAGAGGAATTTGGTATTACCTGGGAACACTAGATTGAATCGTGAGATAAAAGGAGAGTAGCTCTGTAGGATTCACAGCTTCCATGAGGAAATTGAGTCTAGTCCCAATACAGACATTTATTAGACCTTCCTGCCTAAGTCACTGAAAATAGTTTTAAAGTATTTCTAAAAGATTATTGAAATAGTATTAGAATAACATTAACTATTAATATATCAACCATATTAAGACTTAATATCCAATAGAATCAGAATAAACTGTATTAACAGGAAAAACATTTAAATTATCCACTCCATTCCTCTTTTCTTTTCTAACCAAAAATTTGTACTTAACATCAGTCAGAATGTTTCTCAAGGTAGAATAATTCATTCTGCCAACTACAATAGATAAAATATATATTATTTTATATTTATGGTGTTTAATGACCTTTTTACAGGAAGCTGTTTTTTCCCTGTCATCTGTATGAATGCAAACACACACACACACACACACACACACACGCACACACACAATTTAGGTAGTTTGAAATTCTAATGTTGGATTTAAAATATTATGTTAAATGCTATAAGGCATCATAAATGTATGTCATCATCCGAATTTCTTCATTGACTCTATTATACTTACTGGAATATTTTAAAATACAGGTATAAATACAAAAATTTTGCGAAATGACAGTTGTATTGTTCACTAAGGGGTATAGATTTTTGTGGAAGGATATTGAGAAGAGATGGTTGATGGTGTAATAATGGCCATTCATTTATACTTATTTAATTTATTTATTTTTAAGTTTATTTACTTTGAGAAAGAGAGAGAGCGAGCAGGAGAGGGGCTGAGAAGGGTAGAAAATTCCAAGCAGGCTTTGCACCGTCAGAGCCCGACATGGGCTCAAACTCATGAACTGGGAGATCATGACCTGAGTTGAAACGAAGAGTCAGACACTTAACTAGCTGAGCCACCCAGGCCCCCCAAGCCATTCATTTTTAAAAAGTGAGTAAAAAGTTTATTCTTTGAAATAAACAATCTTAAAATGTGATATATTTTTGATTCATCCAGCAGACAAAACAGAAGTTTGTAACATGGCTTAAAATTCCTCACCAAGTCTAAATGGA
Organism: Panthera uncia; assembly: GCF_023721935.1. Taxonomy (NCBI): domain Eukaryota; kingdom Metazoa; phylum Chordata; class Mammalia; order Carnivora; family Felidae; genus Panthera; species Panthera uncia. The sequence goes on along the minus strand of NW_026057582.1, from coordinate 53,875,068 downwards.
ACTTTCCTACATCAAACCAGAATCTAATGGATGGAGGTTTCTTGTTCTGGTTAACATCCACCACTGTTCATTCTTTAATAATAAGAGTTATAAAAAATTTTAAATAGTCTATTGATATTAATAAATGAAAGTTCAGCTTTCTCTTTGACAAATTTAGTAATGGCAGTAATATTCATTTCAACATTATTTGATTGAAAAATGGCACACCACAGAGCCAGGTAAATTTACGTCATTCTATTTGTCATGGATGGCATTTATTAGAAAAGGAAAGTAGGTCTTGGGTTTTAGCCATAAAAGGACCAAAGATCTCTTCTTCTCGATTAAAACACATCTTTTTATTCCATCTCCAATACAATTTTTATTCAAAATGAATATGGACCTCTATCTATTGAAATTTTGGAGATGTAAATCAGGGCAAACATGTTAAACTCAGGTAAGAGATGTAACTTGTCATATTTTTTTTTATTTTTTTAATATAAAATTTATTGTCAAATTGGTTTCCATACAACACTCAGTGCTCATCCCAACAGATGCCTTCCTCAATGCCCATCACGTACTTTCCCCTCCTTCCCACCCCCATCAACCTCAGTTTATTCTCAGTTTTTAAGAGAGTGTCTCTTATGGTTTGCCTCCCTCCCTCTCTCTCTCTCTCTTTTTTTTTTCCCTTCCCCTCCCCCATGGTCTCCTGTTAAGTTTCTCAGGATCCACATAAGAGTGAAAACATATGGTATCTTTCTCTGTATGACTTATTTCACTTACCATAACACTCTCCAGTTCCATCCACATTGCTACAAAAGGCCATATTTCATTCTTTCTCATTGCCAAGTAGTTTTCCATTGTATATATAAACCACAATTTCTTTATCTATTCATCAGTTGATGGACATTTAGGCTCTTTCCATAATGCAGTGTGTTGGTGGGAGTCTGGGAGAGAAGTGCAGGGACTGAGGAGATATGATAATGCTTCTCTCACACTGTTAATATTCTTTTTTTTTTTAAATTTTTTTTCAACGTTTTTTATTTATTTTTGGGACAGAGAGAGACAGAGCATGAACGGGGGACGGGCAGAGAGAGAGGGAGACACAGAATCGGAAACAGGCTCCAGGCTCCGAGCCATCAGCCCAGAGCCTGACGCGGGGCTCGAACTCACGGACCGCGAGATCGTGACCTGGCTGAAGTCGGACGCTCAACCGACTGCGCCACCCAGGCGCCCCATCACACTGTTAATATTCTTAAATAGAAGAAGCTACCTTCATGTAACAGTACTGAATTAGGTGCATTTATTGACCCAGGAAAACTGAAATAGCTTATGTAATTGGTAGGTTTAGAAAGAAAGGGAGGGCGGGGCGCCTGGATGGCTCAGTAGGTTAAGCTTCAGGCTTCAGCTCAGGTCATGATCTCTCAGTCCATGAGTTCCAGCCCCACGTAGGGCCCTGTGCTGACAGCTCAGAGCCTGGAGCCTGCTTCGGATTCTATGTCTCCCTCTCTCTCTCTGCCCCTCCCCCCGCTCATGCTCTGTCTCTCTCACTCTCAACAATGAAAAAATGTTAAAAAAATTTTTAAAAAAAAGAAAGGGAGGGCAAGTGTTGATCAGATGCTTTCTTATCATGAGCCTTAGGCTTCTTGATGTTTTATCTAAATCTTTTTATCTAAAACTTATTGATGCTTTCTCCCCAGATAAGTGGCTATTTTTATGGATCATGAATAATTTCTTAATATGTAGGCTGAATATCACAGACCACAAATAAATGACCATGGGCCTCAGATATCACCGAGACCTATAGGCTTCACCAGAGGCAAAAGCATGGAGGATGTTTGGTTGTAGCTAGGGGTTGGCTCAATCCAGTCTGAAGTTCAAGTGTGACCTTAGCAAGTGCCAACCACAAGAGGCTTGGCAAGTCAATGCCATCTGGGCAGGCCTCGGCTAAGGGGAGGAATTTAGCAGGCTCAACTACCTCCAGGATGCTGACTACTGGTGCTTGACCATGAATTAATTATATAGTTACAGCTTTTCCTGTTTCAATTATAGGGAACAGAATCTTCTACATATAAGCCTTTCATATATCAGAAGCTAAAAAATATTTGCTGCTTTTAAACTTTAAGGCACCCAAGTTCTGAGTTTTCTATAGTATACTTAAGAATACTTTAAATGGTTAATATCATGCCTTGCTAAGCATGTAAAGATTGATTGTCCCCCAAATCCATTTCTGTTTAAGCCATGAGGGATTTTTGAGCATACAGTTTACCCACATGCTCAAAAGTTAAAAAAAAGAAATCAATTCAAAGAATTGAACAGGAAGTTTCATGGCCACACAGGTATTTTAAATAATACAGCAATTACCTGTTCCCTAAGAAAAAGGCCAAAGTAATTCCTAAAATTAATGGTCTACAAGAAAAGAATAAAGGGGGAGAACATGAGAAGAGAATCAGGAAATATCTTAATATATTGAGTCCAGATATGGATTCAATGCTGGCTGAGGTTTCTCAACTTAAGAAATTGAAAGTGGATAAAATTCCTTGCTATTAACGAATCTTATATTCAGATCCCCTGAGACAAAATCCAGAAGGCTATATTACTGCTATAGGTCAGCAAGAAAAGGGAAAGTAAAATAGAGAACGATTTTGCAAATGTTACTTGCCTTATATATATCATGGAAGGTAAAGGACAAAATGAAGACACATTAAACAGCTATTTAGAGAAGTCTTCCTTAAATGCAGGAATGTACAGTAGAAAGAAATAAAATATGACAGATATTCCACAGTGCTGCCAAAAATATGTAAGTAATAAAAACGTAGCTTTCCATATTTCATTGAAGAAGCATTTTATGTAGTGGTATGCTATAATGAAAGTAGACAAAAGGTACACAGTAATGTGGATAATAGAAGGATATACTAATTGTTCATATATCTAAGAGATATCTTTGGGACAGTGCATAAGAAATTGATAACCTGAGAAAAGAAAGTGAATGCCTGAAATAAAAGGAAGAATAAATTAGTCTTTTCACTGTAAACTTTTCATACCCTTTGATTTTCACATGAATGTTTACTGAAAATAAAGAAGTACCCTAAAGAAGTCATACAAAAACTATTAGAATTAATAAACACACTCAACAAATTTGCAAGATCTGAAGTCAGTATGTAAAAATTAGTTGCATTTTTGTATACTACCAACGAATAATCTGAAAAGGAAATTAAGAAAAATTCAATTTCCAATAGTATCAAAAATAATACAATAGTTAGGAACAAACACAACCAAGGAGGTGAAATATGTGTACATGAAAACTACAAGCATTGCTGAAACAAATCAAATAACAACAAATAAATTAAGATATCCCATATTTATGCATTGAAGATTTATATTGTTAGAATGTCAATACTACTCAGAGTGATATACAGATTCAATTTGATCTTATCAAAATTCCAGTGATGATTTACAAAGAAATATAAACATCCATTTTAAAATTCATATGAAATCTCAAGATAAACTGAATAGCCAAAACAATCTTGAAGCAGAATGACACAGTTGAAGGACACATTTTCTGATTTCAAAACTTGCTACAAAGAGATATTAATCAAAACAGTGTGGTACTGGCATAGACATATAGCCCAATGCAGTACAAGAGAGGTCCCAGAAATAAAAGCTTGTTTGTTATCATCAAATGATTTTTTGACAGAAGTATCAAGATTATTCAATGGGGAAAGACAATCTTTTCAAAAAATGGTGTTCAGAAAATGGAATATCCACATTCAAAAGAATGCAGTTGGACATTTACCTAACAATATTTATGAAAATCAACTCAAAGTGGACAAATACCCAACCATAAAAGCTAAAACTATAGAACTCTTAGAATAAACAGGAGGAAAGCTTCAAGATACTGGGTTTGGCACCTGATAGATATGACATCAGTGGGTGCTTGCAATAGGAAAATGTTGGAGAGGTATCATTAAAAACAAAATCTCCTGCAAATCTATTTAACCTATCTAAAGAAGTAGAAGAGAAAAAAAATATTGTGTTGAATATGCATTAAACCAGAATGTGATGGGCATCACATCACAGACAATCTGTTAAGAAATTGCAAAGGCAATCTTTTGAGAGGAGATAGTTTTGCACCTTAAAACTAGGCACCTGAGGAAGTTAGTCCTTTACCTCCCCACAAAAACTGGAATACAGGGCACTATTTTCCAAGATGTTTACATTGCAAAGAGATGGTGACCGAGTCCTTGAGAAAGACTTTCCAAGGTCATAAAGCTGGCAAGAAGCGAATTCACATTTTTAAAATGTTTAACATTCATTTCAAAGATACAGAGAACTTACTATTACATTTTTCTCCCCAAAGTAAATGCTCTAAACCAAGGGAGGAGTGGGGTGCCTAGGTGGCTCAGTCAGTTAAGTGTCTGACTCTGGCTCAGGTCATGATTTTAAGGTTCCTGGGTTCAAGCCCCTCATCAGGCTTTGTGCTGACAGCTCAGATCCTGGTGCATGCTTCAGATTCTGTCTCCCTCTTTCTCTGTCCTTGCCCTGCTGGCATTCTCTCTCTCTCTCTCTCTCTCTCTCTCTCTCTCTCTCTCAAAAATAAATAAAACATTAATTTTTTTTTTCTTAAGGGAGGAGGAAAACTTGTCCTTTCCTTTCCCTTATTTTCAACGAGTTGAAAGACCTCTCCTTTTTAACTTGTATTTGCCCTTACAATAGATATCAGGCTCGCAGTTGGAATTCTTAGAGTTTCAAACTTGAGTAGGGCACATTCACCCTGCTATGGGAACAGAACCCAAGATTTGACTTGGTATCTTGAGAAATAGGTGCTGGACTTTCACGTGAAGGCAGGAGGGTGGAGAGAGCAATCTTAATAACAATACAAAGAAAAAAAAAGAGGACAATGGTGGTATAAGGCATGTTTTCATGTGGATAGCATATTAAAATGCTAAATGTTAGGAAAAGTAGACATCAGGCAGGTAACAACTGAAATTAACATAAAGAAGAACCTCTGAAGAGGTCAAACAGAGGAAGCAACACTCAGGGGATAGTGCAGTTCGGAGATGATGTGTTGATCGAGTCATCCCAAGAACCAATTAATGTGCCCTCTTTGAAATACTTGTAATTAAATGCCTCTCATAAAAGGGACAATTCAAATGTTAGATAAAATGACCAATAGCATGGGCTAAATAAAAATGCTTTCCCTGTGGGAGTTTTATTTCTCCCATTTTTATCCTTGGGGTTGAGTTGCAGAAGAAAGAAAAAAACGGATATATAACAAAGAGGGTGAAAATAATCAACGCTTCCATCTTTCTGCTATTCTATCCCCTGCCTGGGGAAAGTAAAAGAACATTGAATTGGGTATAAAACTAAAGATATATTTAGATTGTGTGAAATATTTTTAGGCCTGAAAGAGGCTGGAAAGCTATAGAATCTTGCCAGGATGTGGATGAAAGGGAGTTATCAGTGTTGGAGAAATAAATCCAACAAAATGTTTGAAGGGAGGTGAAGGGTTCGTAGTTTTCCAACAATATCATACTTAGACCAAACCATTTATTAAACCATGGCCTATGAGGGGCGCCTGGGTGGCTCAGTCGGTTAAGCGTCCGACTTCGGCTCAGGTCACGATCTCGCGGTCCGCGAGTTCGAGCCCCGCGTCGGGCTCTGGGCTGATGGCTCAGAGCCTGGAGCCTGCTTCCGATTCTGTGTCTCCCTCTCTCTCTGCCCCTCCCCCGTTCATGTCTGTCTCTCTCTGTCTCAAAAAATAAATAAACGTTAAAAAAAAAAAACTTAAAAAAAAAAACAAAAAAACCCATGGCCTATGATACATATTTATATTCAAAATACATGTACAAATTTTTGTAGTAGGGGAAATGCCATTATAAACCCTGATATTTCCTTTGTTTATTTGGCTAAATAATCTGTGTTTTCATTTTTTGTTGTTTTGTTTGGGGTATGTATGTGGACGTGTTTTACCCTATGTAAAAAGTGTAGCTGTATTTTAGTTATCTTTAAAGTTATTTCCATAAATCATATCATTTATTACTTTGCACAATACTCCCTCCACCTTCCCTCTCCCACTTTATCTCAATGTTTTTGTTTTCATATAGCAACATAACATTATCCTATATTGTCATGGTTTATAACATTTTGTCTCTTGTGTACCTTAATTCTTACAATTGTGGTACTTTTATACATTTAAATGGATTCATTGACCAACAGCAGCTATTTCTTGATATGGTTCTTATATTTCTAAATTCTTTATTTCACTGCATCTGTTTGTGGGCAATATTTCATCTTCAAGTCACAGCTTTCCGGAGTCTATGTGTGTTATGTTCCCTTTGTAAAGCTATTTCTTCTGCATCTATGTGTAAATGACTGTTTGCCTGCATTTAACATTTGACTCACCTTTTGCATCACTTAGAATTCAGCTGCCATTACATTATTGTAAATTGGAATTGACTGTTGGTATTGAGACATCTGAGAGAAAGTCAAATTTTTCCCCTTCATTAGTTGGCTTACATGTTTTTCTGCCTGAAAGCTTGGTCAATTCCCTCTTCATGTTTAAAATTCATCACTTTCTCCCCTAACCAGTAACAAAGTCATAGATGCCCACCCAGGGGTCTTCAGGTGGGAGGAGGTCTGCTTGAAAACAGTAGCAGCATAGGGTCCTGGGATAAGGGTGGGGCCCGGGAGGGACAGAACAAAACAGTGAGAAAGCTACTGTGGCTACTGTTGTGGCTTTGGTCGGGCTGCTTTTTCTGGCACTGCTCCTACCCAGAGGGTCACAGAATCCAGTAATCTACACATCAACTCCAACAAATGCTGCTACAACAGCCTCTAAGCCAAGAGCATCAAGAAAGATGACAGAAGTCCAGTGTGACAAGGTAAAAAAGGCCTTTATCAAACCCGCTAATTTCATTTCTTATAAGCATAGAAAATATTGAAAACTTCAAATTTGACTAGTTTTAGGAGCATATGAAGGATTTGTATAGATAGGACATACCAATATTTAATGTTCTGAAGTTTCACGCACAAGAATGGAAAGAGAAACGTTTAAAAATAAGATATGATTTGCATTTCCGGGATGATTAATGACGTTGAGCATCTTTTCATGTGTCTCTTAGTCATCTGTATGTTATCTTTAGAAAACAACATCTACTCAAGTTCTCTGCCCATTTTTAATCAGATTATTTTCTTGAGTTGTAGAAGTTCTTTATATAGTTTAGATATTAACCCCTTATTGAATATATCATTTTCAAACATCTTCTCCCCTTCAGTAGCCTGCTTTTTTGTTTTTTGATGGTTTCTTTCACTGTGCAAAAGCTTTTTTATTTTGGTGTGATTCCAATAGTTTAATTTTGCTTTTGTTTCCATTACATGAGGAGACCAATCTAGAAAAAGTTGCTATGGCTGGCTGATATCAAAGAATTTACTGCTTCTATTTTCATCTAGGAGTTTTATGGTTCAGGTTTCACATTTAGGTCTTCTTTTTTAAAGTTTATTTCTTTATTTTGAGAGAGAGAGAGAGAAGGAGTATGAGCAGGGGAGGGGAAGAGAGAGGGGACAGAGAATCCCAAGCAGGTTTCACACTGTCAGCATGGAGCCCTATGTGGGGCTTGAACCCACGAAGTGGTGAGATCATGACCTGAACCGAAACCAAGAGTCAAACACTTAACCAACTGAGCTACACAGGTGCCCTCACATTTAGGTCTTTAACCCATTTTTTAGTTTATTATTGTGCATGGTCTGAGAAAATTATCCAGTTTCATCCTTTTGCACGTAGCTGTAGAGTTTTTCAGAACAATTTGTTGAAGAAGCTGTCTTTTCTCTGGTGTATATTCTTGCATTTTTTTTTGTAGATTAATTGACCATATAAGCATGGGCTAATTTCTGGGCTCCGTATTCAGTTTCATTGACCTATGTGTTTATTTTTATGCCAGTACCATACTATTTCGATTACTACAACTTTGTAATATATCTTGAATTCTATAATTGTGGTACCTACAGCTTTGTTCTTTTGCAAGATTGTTTTGGCTATTTGGAGTCTTTTGTGGCACCACACAAATTTTAGCATTATTTTTTCTGGTTCTGTGAAAAATGCTGTTGGTATTTTGTTAGGGATTGCATTAGCTCTGTAGATTGCTTTGACTAGTATGGACATTTTAATAATATTTGTTCTTCCAATCCATGAACATGAGATATATTGCCATTTGTTTATGTCATCTTCAATTTCTTTCATCAATGTTTTAGAGTTTTCAGAGTATAGTTCAGAGTTTTCTTTCACCTCCTTGGTTAAGTTTATTCCTAGAAATTTTATTATTTTGGTGCAACAGTAAATAGGATTGTTTTCTTAATTTCTCTTTTGGCTAATTTATAATAAATGCATAGAAATACAATGGAATTCTGTAAATTGATTTTGTATCCTGCAACCTTACTGAATTTATCCATCAATTCTAGTAGTTTTCTGGTGGAGTATTTAGGGTCAAAATCACAATGTGATATCACCTTGCACCTGTCAGAATGGGTAAAATAAAGGTAAAACAAAACTAACATAAGAAATAACAAGTGTTGATGAGGATGTGGAGAAAAAGGAACACTTGTGCACTGCTGGAAGGATTGCAAACTGGGGCAGCCACTGTGAAAAACAGTATGGGGGTTCCTCAAACAATTAAAAATAGAATTACCATATGATCCAGTAATTCCACTATTGGGTATTTGCCCAAAGAGAACAAACGCACTAATTTGAAAAGATATATACACCCCTATGTTTATTTCAGCATTATTTAAAAATAGCCAAATCATGGAAGCAACTGAAGTTTCCATACTTAAATGAGTAAATAAAAAAGATGTGCTATAGGGGCACCTGGGGGGCTTAGTTGGTTAAGCATCCAAATTCAGCTCAGGTTATGATCTTGTGGTCCATGAATTCGAGCCCCTTGTCGGACTCTCTGCTGACAGCTCAGAGCCTGGAGCCTGCTTTTGATTCTGTGTCTCCCTGTCTCTCTGGCCCTCCCCTGCTCACTCTCTGTCTCTCAAAAATGAATAAACGTTGAAAACAATTTCAAAAAAGAAGATGTTGTTTATATATGTAATGGAAAGCACTCAGCCATAACAAAATAAGATCTTGCCCTTTGCTCCTAGGATGGACTTAGGCAGTATAATGCTAAGTTAAATAAGTCAGAGAAAAACAAATACCGTATGATATCCCTCATATGTGGAAATTAAGAAACAAAACAAATGAACAAAGACAAAAGAAACAAAGAAACAAAAAACACTCTAAAATATAGAGAACAAACTGGTGGTTACCATAGGGAAGGTGGGTGGGAGAAAGTGTGAAATAGGTGAGGGGGATGAAAAGCATACTTCTGTTGATGAGCACCCAGTAATGTATAGAATTGTTGAATCATTATATTGTACACATGAAAATAATATAACACTATTATATTCCATAAAAGAAAGCGCCACACCCAGATGGTTTCACTAGTGTATCTACGCTATCAAGTAGTTAAGGAAAAAATGATACAACTTTCGACAATCTCTTTCAGAAAAGACAAGCAGAGAGAACACTTCCAAATCATTCTGTGAGGCCATAATCATCCTAACTTCCAAAAAAAGGGGAAAGACATTTTAAGAAAGGAAAACTTACAGAAAACTATATTTCTTTTGAATGTAATGCAAAAAATTCTTAACAAGATGCCTACAAGGTATAAGAAACTGAGCGAGATTTATCCCAGAATTAAAATTCTTCTCACTGTAGCCTCTCTCTGGTCTTTCAATTTGACTTTTTATTTGACTTTCTATGTAGTAATTGACATGTTTGAGGTCACTGATGGATTGCAATCTACCTCAAATACGAGTATAATGAGTAAAACTTTCTTATACACTTATAAAGTCAAAACACAGGAATTTCCCATCACATAGTAACCTCAACTAAATCTTAAAATGCTTTTTATTTCACATCTGTTGAATAATTTTCCAATTAAAAAAATTGTCTGCTTTGAAGTCATATTTGGCAAGTTTTGAAATTAAGAGACAAACATTTGAAGAAGACAAAAATAATGTAAATTAGGTAGTGAGAAGTGAAGACAAGAAGCTCAAATACATTATATTCACACACACACATGCACACATACACATACACCATTTTATATTCATTTTTTTTAATTCATGAATCACAATAGTCACATTTGAAATACTTTCTGTACCAATCAATAGTTTTGGTTAGAACTTCATCTTCAAGCTAATGTGGGCTTGATCTGGAAAGTAATTCTTTTACAACTTCATTGATTGTACAGACACTTTTAGCAATAGACATTCCTTGATTGTTTTCTGGTTAACAGGGCCACATGCTGATACTTAGATCTTCCAGTATTTAATATGATTACAATAGTGTCAATTACCAGTAAATTTTTACCATTTTTAGAACCTCATCAGGGACAACCAGATCCAACAGATCCGAGGCTACTGTGTATATGAATGTATGTTCCCTTTTGCTTCATATCTGACTATTGTACATCAGTTTTGGATTATCCTTTGAATTTGTTTATTAATGCCTTGATTTGTAGTAGCTTCTCATGTTATGGAATTGATTTACACTGAGGAAAAACTAACAAATGAGCAAAAAAAGAGCAAAAAATATATACTCAACCAAGATATACCTCAGTGAATACCATTGTGCATGAATTTTTCTTGGAACATGGAACATGATATTTACTACCATTATGCAGATTCATGTCTTTATTTAGGTAAAGTTTTCTTTTATTATATTTTAATGGATTTCTGTTCCATTTTATTTTTCTATTAGCTTTTTAAGGAAAACCCTCAGTGCATATTCTGGATATTTTTTGCGTCTCCTCCATATGTAGAACACATTTCTTCCTTTGGGTGACTTTTACCAACTTGTTATTTATGGCATTAGATACATGTTCAGTGACATTCTTTTAATTCTTCCTGTTTTTAATATATATCTCACTTTTGTAATGGTTCAGTGGTTCTCTTAGCTTTGCTTATCATTCATCTTTTTTATTTTTATTTTTTTATTTTTGATGTGGCAGAGGCAGTAGAGACAAGTAAACTACAGAATATGAATTTTAGGGCCATCCTTCTTGGGATCCAATCTTATCTCCGCTATGCAACTTTGATCAAGTTACCTCATTTTTCTTTAATTAGGCTTTCTTATCTGAAAAAGTAGGAATAATATTAAAATGCTATTTATTTTATTAAAATGTTGCTGTGAGAATTAAATGAGCCCTTAGTAGAGTATCTGACAGGAGAAGATTGGAGCACTCAGTGACTGAGTACATAGTAAGCACTATCTATATAAGTGTTGTTATTTTTCCGTGTTTTGTAACAGAGTCTTCTTTTTATTTGTTTGTTTTGTTTTTGTCTATTTAAAATTTTTGTTTTAAATGGGTCTACTCTTTTCCTAAGAAAATCAGTTAGGTATGAGCTAAAGCATCAACAAGTAAATTATACTAGAAAGCTATACTAAAATCAGGTGAGTAAATCAGTGAAAATGATTTAGCTCTTTGTGATGCCATATCTCTTTCTGAAATGCAGCTGAAAATGGATTAATTATCCAATCAAATGGCAGGAAATGGCTGACTGAATAAAAAAAAAAAAAATCAAGACCAAACAATATGCTGCTTACAAGAGACTTACTTTAGCTTTAAGGGCACACAAAAGTTGAAAGTGAAGGAAGAGAAAAAGAAATTTCAAATACATGGTAACCAAAAGAGAGCAGAAGTAGCTATACTCGGATAAAATAGACTGAGTAAAAATCAGTCGCAAGAGTCACAAAAGGTCACTATAGAGTGATAAAAAGGGTCAGTTTATCAATTGTAAATATGTACACACTCAATATTGAAGCACCTACATATTTAAAACAAATTTTAATAGACCCGAAGGGAGAAATTGATAGCAATATGATAATAGTAGGGGAGTTCATTACCCACATTTTATACTGGATAGATCATCCAGACAGAAAATTAATAAGGAAATAGTGTTTCTGAATAACACTATAGACCAAGTAGACCTAAGAGATATATAAAGAACATTTCATTGACTAGAACCAGAATACATACTCTTCTCAAACATATATGGAACTTCATCCAGAATAGATCATATATTAGATCAAAAAACAAGTCTTGATGAATTTAAGAAGGTTAAAATCACATCCAATATCTTTTCTGATCACAATAGTATAAAACTAGAAATCAGCAACAGGAGCAAAACTAAAAAATTCAAAAGCAAACAAGTGGAAATATATTAAACTAAAACTGTTTCTGCATAGCAGAGAAACTAATCAACAAAGTGAAAAGACAAACTTATAGAATAAGAAACAATATTTGCAAGCCATATATCTGATGAAAGGTTAATATTTAAAATAAAAAAATTGAGTTCCTTATTCCTAAACTCTATAGCAAAAACAAAAACAAATAACATAGTTTTTTGTTAAAACATAGGCAATGGGGGACTCCTGGGTGGCTCAGTCGGTTGAGTGTCCGACTTCAGCTCAGGTCAAAGTCCAGGTCATGATTTCACAATTCATGAGTTCGAGCCCCTTGTCAGGGTCTGTGCTGACAGCACGGAGCCTGGAGCCTGGAGCCTGCTTCTCCCTCTCACTCTACCCTTCCCTCACTCACGGTCTGTCTCTTTCTCTCTCTTTCAAAAGTAGATAAACATAAAAAAAATTAAAAAAAAAAACAAACATAGGCAATGGACCTGAATAGACATTTTTCCAAAGAAGACATACAAATGGCCAACAGGCACATGAAAATATGCTCAACATCACTAATTATCAGAGAAATGCAAATTAATGCCACAATGAACTACTACCTCATGCCTTTTAGGATAGCCATTATCAAAAAGACAGGAGATAATAAATTTTGGCAAAGGTGTTGAGAAAAGAGACCCCTTTTCTGTTAGTGAAATGTAAATCAGATGGATAATGACAACATGGTGTATATATATATATATATATATATATATATATACACACACACACACACATACACACACACTGGTTTGTTTTTCAAATTTAAAAAAGAAGGAAGTACCGCCATTCGTTGCAACATAGATGAACCTGAAGATAATTATGCAAAGTGAAATAAGCCAGAAAGTAAATTGAACAGCTGTAAATAAGCTTTTACCAATGTGGTAGTAAGGTGTTGGGGAGGGGAAGCCTTCTGTAGCTATTTGATTAGCTGTCTTTAGTGAACCTGTGCTTCTGGGTTGTGAACATCACGTGTGCTTCCCAGTGCCTCATCCCCCATTGGTGGGATAGGACGGCTACAGTGGGCTGCATCTGGGTATTTCCCTCCCTCTTTGTGGAAGTCTAGAGTCACCTAGAATTGGCTCTTTCTCTTTCCTTGGTTAGGGTCTGATAAAATCCCAGTAGGTCAGGTTCTAGTTAAATGCTTTTCTCCCCAGGGCATACCTTGTTAAGAAGAACAGCTTGCTCTAGCAAATTTCAAAATGGTTCCTTTCCCTTCCTGCTGGAAGCATGAGGGAATTGTTCCCCACTATTCACTGCGAGAACCTGGTGAAACCGCATGAGGTAAATCTCACAAATGTGTGCTCTCATACCTTGCCAAAACTTGCCGCCCCCATCCCAGAGATTTTAATTCTCAGAGTTGTCCACACGGAGAACCCAGAAATTTGCCAATTGTAATTCAGGTTTCTTTACTCTGACACTTGTTCCCATGGAGGCTTTAGCTTTTGGATTTCTGCTCAGGTAAGTTGTGATTTTCTGTATTCTCCCATCAGCCCCTCCAATTTGGGGGTAGCATTTTACCCTGTAACCTCACTTCTCTTACAGATCGAAGATGAGTTGTTGATTCTTTAGGATTTTTTTAGCTTTTTACTTGATAGGACAGAGTGATGATTTACAAGTTTCTTACATGCCTGGCTGGATCAGCTTTTAGTTTTTGAGGTGTTTCTGTGATCTGCTACTTCATTGTTGACAATCAAAAATACATTAAAGTAATTAAGGTTTTCTTTCTGAAAACAAACAATAGGCTAAGCCTTTCAAAGAGTGTTTTTTTCTTTTAATTTTCTAGTATTGAAATACTACATTTTATGTAAAAATCTCTTTGCATTGCTCTTTATATCCCCTGAAATCAAAGCAAGTTTTTTTTTAAGTTTATTTATTTATTTTAAGAGAGAGAGAGAAAGAGGGAGAGAGAGCACATGTATGATCAGGGGAAGGCCAAGAGAGGGAGAAAGAGAATGCCACGCAGGCTCCACACTCAGCGCAGACCCAGAGGCCGGCTCGATCTCACAAATCGTGAGATCATGATATAAGCCAAAATCAAGAGTTGGACGCTTAACTGACTGAGCCACCCAGGCACCTCAAGGAAAGTCTTGGGCCATGCTAATCTCCATGAAATTTTTAATCAACCCTTCGGACTTCAATGACTGTTTATGATCCCTCCAAAACAGCAAAGCACATTCAGTAATCTCATATTACCAGGTGACAACTGTTGTGTGTTACTTTGAGCATTTTCTTGAAAGTGGTCCAAACCATTGTAAACCTTGCACTTTAATACCGGCATGACACTCTTTATTTTTGTGCAACAATTCCAGCACCATCACTTGAAAGCCTTTTATGAGTTATGGGTTGAAACTGTTTGCACAAAGACACAATTTGCAGAAAGAATGAAACTTAGTGACATAAAGAACACAGGTTTTCAAATACATTGAAACCAAACTAGTGTGGGAGCTGAGAGCAGTTTCCCACATTAAAAAAAGCATATGTGTACATATAGATATAGATAGATATAGGTATAGATATAGATATATGTAAATGTAACTATATATATAGATAGATAGATATAAAGTTAAGTGGCAAATACAAGGCTTTGGATAGAGTTGAATTTTAGAAGTGTATTATTCCTGTTTTTTCCACTGCAGGTGGCATATTTTCATATTAGACTTATTTAGGTGGGACACCACCTCTGAAAATATCCTGGAAACCTCCTTTCATAGTCTTGGTAGGAGGGCTGGAGCTACATTCTTCAGGTTCAGATCCTGATCCTCACTTGGCCTTATGATCTGGTAAGTTATTAAATTCTGTCTTCCTTAGTTTCTTCATGTATATAAAGAGGGTGAAAAAAATTTTATGATGCTTGAATATGGCAGAGTATGTGATTTATCCCAGGAGGGGGAAAAAAAAGAATACTCAGGAAAATGAAGGATCAGTCAATTAGTAGTAGTGAGTGAGTAGTGGTGAGCTGGAGCTTAGACCTTGAGTAGCGCTGTAGAATGAGGTACCAGATGCAGTTGATTATTGAGATTGTAATGAGCCTTGTAATTTACATTTTAAAACCAGTGCTGTTTAAAAATTTTTTTTAACATTTATTTATTTTTGAGAGAGAGAAAGAGTGTGGGGGGCGGGGGGGGGGGGGGGGGAGGCAGAGAGAAAGGGACACAAAGAATCCGAAGCAGGCTTTAGACTCTGAGCTCACACAGAGCCCGACCTGGGGCTTGAAATCATGAACCCGTCTGACCTGAGCCTGAGCCGAAGTCAGAATCTTGACTGACTGAGCCACCCAGGCTCCCCAAGACTAGTACTTCTTTATGTGGGAGTAAAGGAAGGCTAATGAAGTTATTTTTTAAAAGATCAGATCAAATAGTTTAGTTTAGAAAGGTTTTTATAACTGAATTTGGGAAAATAAATTTGAAAGGATCAAGAATGCAGGGGTACCTGGGTGGCTCAGTCAGTTAAGTGTCAGACTGGATTTCGGCTCAGGTCATGATCTCATGGTTTAGGAGTTTGAGCCCATGTCAGGCTCTGTGCTGACAGTGCAGAAGCTGGTTGGGACTCCCTCTCTCTCCTTCTCTGTCTGCCCCTCCCCTGCTTGCTATCTCTCTTTCCCAAAATCAATAAATAAACATTAAAAAAAAATGGAGGCAGAAAGGTATGTGGGAGGATGAGTGAAATAAAGGGAATTAAGAAGTACAAACTTCCAGTTAAAAATAAATCAGAGATAGAGTACAGCACAGAGAATACAGTCAAAACTATAATAATGTTACATGGTGACAAATGGTCACTACACTTATCATGGTGGGCCTTGAGTAATGTATAGAATTGTTGAACCAGTATGTTGTACTTGAAACTAATATAGCATTGTATTCTAATTATACTTCAATTAAAAAATACTGTGTAAAAGAGAGAGTGGAAGCAGGGAAACTAGTTGAAAGAATAGAGATGATAGTGGGTATATAAGGAAAGGAAGATAGGAGGGTTTTGATAGATATTAAAATCACTATATTTAACAAAATTTAATGACTATAAAAACATGGAAATTTTTTTTAATCTTTATTTTTATTTTTGAAAGAGAGAGACAGAGAACTAGCGGGGTAGGGGCAGAGAGAGAGGAAGACACAGAATCCGAAGCAGGCTCCAGGCTCTGAGCTGTCAGTACAGAGCCCGATGCGGGGCTCAAACTCATGAACTGTGAGATCAGGACCTGAGCTGAAGTCAGACGCTTAACCAGCTGAGCCACCCAGGTGCCCCAAATGTTGGAAATTTTTTAGAAGGTTTCATTAATAATATATTCAATTAACTAGGACACTATTGACACTCATGAAAATAAATAATAAATAAAATATTTGACCTATTTAGCTCCACTTAACGTTATTTCATTTTCTGCAGCAAATACAACAAAGTAATTTTACATAGCTGGGACAGACTTTCATAATGTACTCCAATTTAGCCTACACTTTTTCTTCTGCAACTTTTATACTTCATTACCATGTTTTACTTACAATTCTTAAATCACTGTAAGTTTTTAATCCCTCATTGCTTATGTTATTATCTGAGCCTAAAATTAACCTTTTTTCCATTTCACTTGTAGTCTATAAATCCCAATTTAAGTGCTCTCTCCTTTTTTCTTTCTTCCTTTATCCCTTTTCTTCTTTCCTACCTTTTAAGAGGATTCTTTTATGTTTGCATTGATGTTTTCAACCTACCCTCCCCAATTTAACAGTCACATCCCTTAATAAAGTACCAATCCCAGAGTGACATGCAATCACTTGTCACCCTTGTTTTACTAGCATATTAAAGGAGTCTCAAGTTTATGGATTTAAAGTTGTATCAGTTTATAACTCAAAGAGTTATTAAAATAGTTTGTCTAGTCTTCAAATTTGTTATTTTTCTATTTGCGAAAGATTAAAACACAGGCAGTGTCAGCATTGACTCTGTTCAGACCTTTCCAGTTTGTGTTTCTACATTTCTACAGCCATTCAGTTCCTTGGGACTTTTTTTTTCATTAAAACATAAGTATGAAATGATTAATACATATGTATGAATTCTGCCACTACGTCCACTTGGTTATTGGGTATTCATACAATCAAGAATTTAAAAATATTTGGACGAGGTGTAAGGTACTGTATAGTTAAGAAGCCTATAAAGGCTCAAGCAATATTGTTCTAATATACCTGTCAGTTGGTGTCCTTACCTCTCAGCCCTGGGGACACTATTCTTTAACAACCTCCATTATTTTTCAAGACTTGCAAGCCTTAGCACACCGTTAGTGCTTGCCTGGTGAGAGGCTGATCTACTCAGCAGAAATCTCAACATCCTGCAAAACCCCATTACATTAAGTTATTGTGATGGACATTTAGCTATATAAAGTTGGTTAATTCTCAAATCACCAGAACTCAAATACAATCGATATATATATCGTTTTTGACAATATTAGATTCAGCGGGAGAGAAAGGGAAAGAGAGAGAGAAAGATGAGTGAAACATACATACACACAGAGAATGAGAAAAAAACTGTAAATAAAATGAAAATAGATTAAGTTTATGACCTATGTTCAGCATAACTAGATGCAGAGATCACACACTACACATTTTGACGGTTGTCTCTTGTGTATGTCAATGAAAATGGAAGCCTAGACAAAGGTTTACCTTTGACAAATAGCATTGATAACAGAAGGTGAGATTGCTTTTTTGGAAGTGTTACAAAGGGTCTTTTAGGCATTGCAGCATGGGAGTTCAAGCTCATGGACGTTAATGTCCAGAAATCTCAGTTGCTGATCAAATTAGACAACCTATTATAAAGAGAAACTACTCCTCACTAATAGATGTTATACATAATAATACCTTGGAGGTGCATTTGTTGATTTATGTATTTATTCCTCAAGATTTAGCTCAAATTCCACCTGCTTTTGGAGACTGTCAGTACCCAAATATCTTTAAAACTTTATTTTCTTTTGCACTTAAATATATAAATGTAAAAAGAGAATAGTTTTTCCCTCTAACATAAGACCTATGAGTATTTCTGTTGTTCTCCCCTAAGCAATGAACATTATGACTTTAATATCAAACATAGGGCTCTTTCTTAGAACATCTTTAACTAAAGACATGGCATCAATATCAAAAGAAACTTCCGTAAGCACTACAAGGGGACCAAATTCTGTGCATATATGAGGTAATTAAATTATTTTACCAAATTAAAAATTAAATGTAAAATTATAAATGTAAAAGTATTTAATGTATATCTTTAGGTAAAATCCCTATGATATTTATTTAAAATGATGTTTTAATCAGATAGGACACTAGGGTTCAAGGTAGTATTATCCAACAATTCACTGAATTACAGGAATTCTGTGTTATAGATCAAGGGCAGGTACATATACTTTGACAATTACCAGACAAGAGAATTAAAATAATCCGATTCATTGTAAAGTAAATGAATTAACCAAACTATTGATCCATTGCTTCAGAAAATGTTTACTGATTGTTCAAATTAAAAACTAATCGTATTGGGGTAAAACAGAAAACAAGATGCTTTCATGCTTATTTCTTAATGATTATCAGCCCAAATCAGTTTGGAGGTAGGCTCTAATAGTGCTTATGGAAAGGTCCAAAATATTCTTAAAAAGATCTCTGAGTTTTTGAAACCTCTAAGTTCTGAATCCTAGAATATCTCTAAAAGTTTTAATTGAATTTTTTCAATCTTTGAAGTCCATTAACTTATTAACATATATTTTGATATTGAATATATTTTATTAGTTTTTCCTGGGACATGATACATCTTTTCCATCTGAAGATGGCATATTATATGGATTATATTTTTAATAACTGATTTTTTATTATTTAGCTTTTATTAGGTTAATTGTATATAAACAAAATCTTATTCTCTTATTTCTATAATTATCTCATTAATCATCTTAATGCTTACTTTTTGCCCATATTATTTTGGTTTTTTTTTTTTCATTTTTGTTCTCTCCAGGCTTCATTTCCAGTAATTACAGATGCATCACAACAGCTTTGTGCATTTTCCAAAATTTCCTATGATTTTTAATTTTTCCCACTGTTTGTCAGCTTATATACCTCTTTCTGTTACCTCAATATTTCTTCCTTGTCATATATTTCTACTTTGTACTTTACTGCCATAGAGGGTAATATGTTATTGCTCTTGAGAGTTAAGATTTTTAGTAATGTCTTTAGTCAGGCTTTTCTTAATATTTTTCTGCTTCATATTCTCTTCTAGAGAGTGTTTTTTTTTTTTTTTCTGTTTCTACCTGCCTATTCAACCCTCCCTCACTCCCTTTCTTCCTTCTGTCCTTCCTTCTCTCCCTCCCTCTCTCCTCCTTCCTTCCTTATTCTTTCTGGTATAAAATACAGTACTTATTCTGGATTCTTGTTAGATTATTTATCTTTTTTTGAAATACATGAGCATTTTTCCAGGACTAGCTATTGGTAAGAGAGAAGCGGATGTATATGTTTAAGGTAGGGGTGTGTGTGTGTGTGTGCGCGCGCGTGTGTGTGTGTGCGCGCGCATGCGGGTGAGTGTGTGTGTGTGTGTGTGTGTGTGTGAGTGAGGAGTGAGTGAGTGAGTGAGTGATGTGGGAAGGTGGGAAGAGGAGGGTTGGCTATTTTCCAAGCCCAGAACACAAGAATTTTCCTTAAACTAATAGTTCTGTTTATGTATGCCTACTGAGTACACTTATTCATTCCCCCCATCCCTGAGCAGTTACCTGAGTTATGTAGCTGTGGAGCTGTTCAAAATTCAGTCTTTCTTTTTCCTTCCAACTGCAGGAACAAATTTGTCCTACAAGTAAATATGGCCTGCCTAGTGTATTTTCCATTTGGGTCCATTTCTGTTGCATCTTAGGTCAAAAGAGCATTAAAAAAAAATCTCTCACAGACAGCGCCCACATTTGTTGAAAACACAGGATATGCCACTCACTTCTAGAGATCCTACTGCAGAAATCCTCTGTTTGCTTCCACAGCCATTTGTCTTGCTTTATCTCTTCTGTTTTGGCAACAATGCCACCTAATTTGTGCTTTGTGGCTTTTAGTTCTCTTCACTTCTGTTGATGATGGTGCCTACAGTTTTTGTTCTCCTCCTATATGAAACTTTTTTCTCCGTTTATAATAGCATGGAATATATTTTAAAAATGCTATCAAATCATGATGCAAAAACAGTGGTTTCAAAACACATTTACATTTTATACTGTGTGAATTTTTTAGCTAACCAGGCAAGAAACCATTTCTTAAAACTCTCTTCCTTGAAATGATATTAATATTAACATTCTCTATAAATACCAGTAACCAGGGCTCCCTGTTATGTCTCTAACATCTCCAAGTAACATAATACAAAATGATGCTTTACCAAGAGTAATGACTTCGTAATGCTTTTTTGTATTAGTGTGTCTCATTTCTCTTCTAGATTATGAAGCTCTTTTGTTAAAAACATTTTACACATTTGTATGCCTTAGCAGAGAGCCAGACACATATTTGGCATGTAAAATGTACTGGTAAATTAAAGCTATGTAGATGAATGTTAAAAAGCTAAAAAGTGTTTTAACAAAATATTTGAGATGGAGGACATTTATATATTCAGAGCCACCATTCTATAAAATTATTAGGAATAGATACATACTATGATATTTATCACAGGAAGTGTCCAAACCTAATCATTTCTCTCGAGGATATTTAAGGTTAAGCACTATATTGTCATAGTGTTTAATCTCACATGTCTAAAAATTATTTTCCAAATCCCTATCCTGGTGACATTTTTCATATCTATTCATCACAGCCTTTGTTACTCAATGGTACAGTGGACAACAGGGCTTGGACAGTACTTTTAAAACAAAAGACAAAACAAAGCAAAATGATTTTTGTTTATGTATAAGCATATATATTTTTTATATGTTAATAAATTAATACATATATTTTAACATTATACATACACACACACACACACACACACACACACACACGATCAGAGTTTGTTGGGTTTCCAAGATGGCTAAATTTGAGTTTCAGTAAATATCTTGGAAATCTTAACAGATACTCATTAAATCACTTGCACAATCTTCATTTTCAATATAGTTTGTTTAAATCTAATTTTGCTTGTATTCCATCTCATGATTTTAAAAAATACCTTAATTTAATATTTTCCTGTTCATCTGATGTATCTTGCTTCCCTCCCCCTCAAAAAATACTTTTCTATATATTTGCCTTATTTGCAAGTTGCTTTTGACCTTATATAAGCACCATATGAACTGTTGAATAAAAATACAGTAATTCAGTGAATATGTATAATTCATCAGTCAGCCTTTTGCTCAACTCACAGCTCTTCCCTGACTACCTAAATGCCATGAAGAAAATTAAATATGGATATAAAGCTTGTTTTTCTGAGTAGATAGGCTTCAATGTCCCAGATTCATAAAAGAGGTGGAGTTTGGGCATCTACTATGCAGCTGGACAGCTGCACCCACACCAGACATCACCAAACTCTGATCTGAACCTGTGATGCCTTCCAACGCATCAGGAGACCCACTTGTACATAGCACTGCTCCTTCCCCAACTTCTTTGATTTGTCCCACAGCAAGGGAAGTCACAATTTAATTTTTTATGACATTATCTCTGATTCGTAACAATGGCTACTCTTCTACACAAACAGGAAGCAGCTACAGAAAAAAAAGTCAGTTTAAAAAAGAAACAATAACTATGTATGTACATGGTACAGCATTTAAAAGAAAATAAATTTTCTTCCTTTCATTTCTTTCCCTCAACACCTCAAATAGAGGTAGGTTACATTTTATCCCTGTGTATACCTCTAGAGATATTCTTTATTTACAGAAAAGAAAATGTTTACATTCTGTATTTTACATAAATGGTCCCATAATATGCACCTGTCTGGGTCTTGGTTTTTCACTATTTTCTATTACCATTCCATACACACACACACACACACACACACACACACACACACTGTAGAGTTTGGAAATTAGGAAATGGTGGGAGAGTGTGAATCAGCCAGGTGCACTATCCTTCACTGAAAAAGGAAACAAGTTTTGGTTCTTTGTACCTTAATGTCAGTCAATCATTGGGTCAGGGCAGGGTGTGGAAGGCAACTGCAGTCACTGTGAGCAATCCATCATAGCAGAAGTGCAGCCATTAGCCACGAACAACTACAACTGAAGTATGGGTGCACTGATCTACTAACAGAACTGGATGGAGTCTTACATTATGTATGTATGTTTTACTTTAATATTTTATTTAATAAAATAAGAGATACTGATCTTTTATCTATAACTTAAAAAATAACTTACACTTTATTTGTGTTTTGCACGTAAAAACATTATTTATAAATCTTACACTTTTAAAGTAATGCTACATTGGCAAATGTATTCTTCCTTTACTTTTATTTTACTTTATTATTTATTTTTAGTTTCAAGTTTTTATTTAAATTCCAGTTAGTTAATATTACACTATATGTTATTGGTTTCAGGAGTAGAACTTAATGATTCATCACTGAACATACAACACCCAGGGCTCATCTTCATGAATGCTTCATGAAAATTTTAGTCAAATGATTGTTGAATTATTTGCATTTATTATATTTCAAATCTCAGCTAGATCTATGGGTAGGATTTGAAGGCTCTGTTCACTCTCACTACCCCCTGCCCAGGCACTTTATGAGGCTTTTAGGATTCTCTGATTTCCTAGAATTTTCTTCCATCTTTACTGACTCCCTTTGTTTACTTACCTTTATTTCTCCTCATCTCCCCAGACTTATTGCTGATACCTCCAGATTTCCAATCTTGAACCTTTTCACATTTCTACGTCATTTAATCTCTTGATTATCTCATCCAACCTCATGGCGCTAAAACCCATCTATCCACTGTGAATCGAAAATTCACACCCTCCACTGACCTCATCCAAGAATGTTAGACTCTTATTTGAACAACTACTGAACCCCTCCATCCATCTCAAATTCACCACTTTCAAACTTTTGTTCTAAACTCACCTCCATGTCTGCATCTTCCAACATTTCTTTATATTAATTCATAATTGCTCCATTCTTCTGATTCCTCGGGCTGAGTTTTAGAGGCATCTGGAACACTTACCTTCTTTCCTATCTGACCTCCAATGCTTCAACAATATTTTATTTACTCCACATTCAAAATAGAACTAGAATCTTACCTCCTCTTATTGTCTCTACTTCCGCCACCTCCAATTAAAGTCCTCTCTCACTTGGGATATAGCAAATGCCTCTTAGAGCCTGATACAACTTGTGGTCCTCTTCTCTTGCTTTTCTTTCTTTCTTTCTTTCTTTCTTTCTTTCTTTCTTTCTTTCTTATCTAATTTATTGTTTTGAATGGATAAATTTATTTTTAGATCAAGAATATCATCAAAGTTTTTTTTTTTAATTTAAATTTTAGTTAACATATAATGTAATACTGGCTTCAAGAGTAGAATTCAGTGATTCATCACTTACATACAACACCCGGTGCTTATCACAGCAAGTGCCCTCCTTAATACCCATCACTCCTTTAGCCCATCTCCTATCCACCTCCCTCTATCAACCCTCAGTTTGCTCTCTATCCTTAAAACCCTCTAGTGGTATATTTCCCTCTCTTCTCTTCCCCCGACCCATATGTTCATCTGTTTTGTTTCTTAAATTCCACGTATGAGTGAAATCTTATGGTATTTGTCTTTCTCTGATTGACTTATTTTGCTTGGCATAATACATCCTACCTCCATCCACATCGTTGCAAATGACAAGATTTCATTCTTTTTGATAGCTGAGTAATATTCTTTTGTATGTATATACCACATCTTTGTTATGTGTTCATCAGTCGATGGACATTGGGGGTCTCTCCATAGTTTCACTGTTGTTAATAATGCTGCTATAAGCTTTAGGGTGCATGTACCTCTTCAAATCTGTATTTTTGGGGTAAATACTGAATGCAATTGCTGGATCACAGAGTATTTCTATGTTTATTTTTTTCTATTTTAAATCTTTTAATTGTGTAGTATAATGATCACCTACATACTGAATAAGCATCTGAAGAAACAGAACATCTCTAACTTACACCTCCCTCTCTGTTTCTTAATTTTTAAATTAATTTACTTAAATTCAAGTTAATCAACATGTAGTGTAGCATTGGTTCAGTTATATATAAGTGATGAATCACTGGGTACTATCCTTTTTCTGTTGATTTTTCATGTCAACTGCCAGTGATATTCTGTTAAAAAAGTAAGTCAAATCTTATCACTCTGCTCAAAAGCCTCCAAGGTTTCTAGTATTACTCAAAATAAAATACAAGTTTTAAAAGCCTACCAGGCCCTACATGATCTGCAATCCCAGCTCACTCACTGAAGTTATTTTTGACACTCTCCCATCACTTCCCGTTTCTCCCCACACTGGCTTCCACACTCTATTTCATTGCTGGTCCAGAGCCTTGGCACTTGTTCCCTGTTGCTGAAACTACCTTTTCCCAGGTAACTGTGTGATATATTTTCTTATATTCTTTATGCCTTTATTCAAATATTAACTTCTCAGTGGTAAATTGCCCTCTTCCAACACTATCATTTCTTTTCTGCTTTATTTTTATTCATAGAAAACTGGACATCTAATATACTATATATATATATATATATATATATATATATATATTTTTTTTTTTTTTTTACCTCCCTCTGTGGAATATAAGATCCATGAAGAAGATGAACGTTTCCTTTTTCTTTACCTTTTTTTCATTGTTATATGTTAACTTCTAGAACAATGCATGGAATATACTTATCCATTTCATGAATAATAAATGCATAAAATTATTTGTTACAGTGCATTAGTTCTGAAGTGGTAAATAATTATAAATACATGATACAATGTCAAATGCATCTATAATTATATGCCATGAAGTAAGCAGAGAGGTGATCAAAGTTGTTTATAAAAGTACGTCATCAGGGCATTATTTACAATATTTAATCATTTGAAACAACTTAATTTTTAAGTAGTTAAATAATTGTCCCTCTTTATGGTGAAGTACAATAAAACTATTAACATAATTTCGTATTTATAAATATCAAGATAACATGGGAAAGTCCTTCAATTTATTGTGTGTATGCGTTTAATTGAACTACCTTCCCTGTGCTCTATTTATAAACATAATGATGTTCACACCTTAATTGTTCATCATAAGCATTAGCATACAAGTATACGCACCTATTTCTCTTTATTTATATTTACTGATAAATAAAGAGAGAAAAAGGAAGAAAGGAAAACTCCCTCAATTATGCATAGTGAATGTTAAAACTAACTATAGATTACATAACTAGATAGATATATAGATAAACTATGGATAACTTAGTTTACAACTTGTCTCAGGGATTTGTATTGCTCTTCATATTGGAGAATGTGTGTGTATGTTTATATATATATGTGTATATATATATATATATACACATATATATATATGTGTATATATATATATATATATATTAGGTGTTTCTTCACTCTTTCAAGATGTAAATAAATTAGGCAGACCATACTACAAATTGATTTTAAGTGTAAATTATTTAACAATGTTTACTAGTTGGAATAAAATGCTTACAGGTAATTTTAATGTCAGACTTTTTCAACCTCCCAGAAGCAGTCAGTCTTTGTCTTCCTACTTTCTCAAGTATGTCACACGATGTTTGTTTTTGATATACTGAGGAAAGTTTTGTGGGAAATATTGAATTTCTACTAGCACAGCAGGTCACAGCCCACTTTAGTTTTTTAGCATCACATTGAAAATCTCTCAAGTTTTAATCACATACATGGTAAGGAAAAATAATTTACACCAAAATTAAAAACACGATGAACACAGTGCAAAAAAAACCCAAAGAATTAACTTAAATATGCAAGAATACTATTCAGTCAAGTGTTTTATAAAAGAGCTCTTAAATATCTGTTTGTACTAAAATAGACAGTTGATCCTTGAACAACACAGGGATTGGGTATAGTTGAAAATCCATGTATAATTTTGATTCCCCCAAAACTTAATTATAATAGCCTGCTGTTAAGTCTAATGATATACAGTTGATTAATATATCTTTTATATGTTACATATATTTTATGCTGTATTCTTACAATAAAATAAGGTATAGAAAAATATTAAGAAAATCATGAGGAAAAGCTACATTTATAATATTGTAATGTATTTATCAAAAATATTCACACATAACTGCATCTATGCAGTTCAAACCTGTATTATTGTTCAAGGGTCAATTGTATTGCATATTTTATATACCTGTCTTCAGACAAATACATCTGACAGCCTTCAAGTATTGCATGACGTTTTAATTTCTCCAATGAATACTGAGGTTCATGACATTGGAAATATCAAAAATTTCTACAATAACGTGACCTTTTTCCCTTTAACAGTGTCACTTATTTTTGCATGGCTATTTCCTTCCTGTATAAAATATTATATGATGCTTTATTTCTGACTTGTTTTCAAATCTTCTCATTATTTTTTACATTTCTGAGATTTTTTGTTGTTTTTGTTAAGGTATTTCTGTTTTGTTTGTTTTTTTTTTACATTTTAACTACAGATGAATATTTCACCATTATTCAACAACATTTCAATGTCATTTTTTTGATATAAAGCTATAAAGTCCACAAAATAAGTACTATTTTAAGGGACGAGATAGAGACACAAATTTCCCCAAAGGAGTTCAAGTTAGTTTAGAGACATCCAACTCCTTATTAACTTTCATTACAGCTATGATCTTATCTAATTCCCATTAACCAAGAGGATGATGTAAAGGTGACAGGCCAGAAAGCCTGCAGGAAGTCATGGAGAATATGATTGAGTGATCTCACCTCCGTGTAGTAAATGATAAGGTTACAAGGAGATCCAAATATGAAGGAAAATGATTTCATTAGCAGCTGAAAAGTGGGTTAACATAAAGGTCTAAAATTCAATTTCTTCTAATTTTATAACACAAGCCACTCTAAAATCTCTTTGTAATATTGAAAGCAAAAAATGTGGTCAGCCACAACCAAGCTTGAATTTTTATAAACAACGGAAGAGTTTAACATTATGTAATGTTTTATTTTATGGTCTGGAGAATTTTAAATTCCTTCATTTTTTTTATAAACTTGGCATATTTAGACTACTTATTGCATCCTCTTTACATAAACTGTGAAAATTGTAAATGACAGCATGAACAGGTATTAAAGAGATAAGCATAGAAGAACATATGAACCTTTTTAAAAAGTATTTATTACATATAATAAAGTTCAAAAATATATGTGTATTTAAAACAATTTTGCTTTTCACATCTAACAAAATAGTTATTGCAGATAAGATACCAAAGGAAACAAGACAACAGAAAGGTCTTGGTGGACAAAAAGAGAAACACTAAATAACAATCTAAATTCATGTAATTAGGCAATTTTTAAAAATAAATTTGTGAAATTCAGTGATATTACTGTTGCTTTCCTAAAAATGCTGAGTATTATTCCAGACTATTTGTTTAAATATTTCTCATATACTTATCAAATGGCATTAATTGCCTTTAAATAAGTGATTATTAATGTTTTGTTTGTTGGTACTTTATTTTTAGTCTCATCTTTTAAGATATTTTAATCAATACCTAGCATATCCCCTACTCTCTGGTAGGCACTGAGAGAAGAAAATAACGAGTAAGAGAATGAATCTGCTTACTATAAAAAAATGCCATCTTTTGGGGAAGATAATAATATAAATTACAACAGTACATGGAAGAAAGAGCCATACAGGAGCAAGAGATAAGTGTTTTTGGACATAAGTGAAAGAAGAAATTATGTCAAAGCTATGAGTTATAACATTGTTTTTGCATGACTAAGAACCAAACAGAAAATATAAAACAACATCACAAAACTTAAGTTTGATCTATCTTTGTGTTTTAGGGTACTTTGTATATTTATTCAGTGTTATATTCCTAAAAGGGTCACTACAATTTTAAGGTGAATGAATAAATTAAAAATAACACTACTAACAATGTTAATATTAGATAGCAGCTGTTTTGATATGATATAACCCTGTAAATTTAATTGACATAATTCACTATTTGGAGGCTAACTTCTCAAAGTAGTTACTTTGAATAAATACCGTAATATGTTTTAGGGTAATTTTACCTGTTCTGTAGGAAAATATAGAATCAAATGATTTGGTTATGTTTTTTTTTTAAATTTTGTTAGTGCTAATTGAATGTAAAATTTTATAGTATTAATTAACGTTTAACCCTTTTTACAGATTAATTTTTTTTTCAATTTGAGGTATAATTGACATATAATGTTATATCACTTTCAAGTGTGCAAAATAATGATTTGATATTTCTCTTATTGATGAAATGATCACCATAAGTCTAGTTAACATCCATTACCACACATAATTACAAAATTTATTTTATTGTGATGAGAACTCTTAAGAGGTGCTCTCTTAAAAACTTTCAAATATACAGTACACTATTATTAACTGTGGTGATCATACTGTACATGATATTCCCATAAATGTTTAGTTTATTCCTGGAAGTTTATACCAGTTTGTACAAACGGGAAGTTTGTACTAGAAGTTTTGACCACTTTCATTCTTTTTTTGCCCACTTCCCACCTGCTACTTTTGGCAACCACTAACCTGTTCTCCATATCTATGAGTTAGATTTTTTGTTGTTATTTTGTTTTTTAGATGCCACATGTGAGATCGTGCTGTATTTGCCTTTCGCTGTCTGAATTATTTCATTTAGCATAATTCCCTCAAGATCCACCCATGTTGTCATAAATGGAAAGATTTCCTTCTAATTTATGGCTGAATAATATTCCATTGTATTCATATACGACATTTTCTTTATCCATTCATAGAACAAGGAACATTTAGGTTGCTTCTGTGTCTTGGCTGTTGTAAATCATGCTGCAATGAACATGAAGGTGCATGTATGTTTCCGAGTCACCATTTTGGTGGCCTTTGGATAAATACAGTGGAATTATAGGGTCATATATAGTAGCTTGATTTTTTTTTTTGAGGAATCTCCATACTGTTTTCTATACCTGTTGTACCATTTACATTACCACCATTAGTGTACAAAAAGCTCCCTTTTCTCCTCATCCTTGCCAACACTACTATTTTTTGTCTTTTTGATAATAGTCATTCTGACAGGTATTAAATGATATATCATTATTGTCCCTGATGATTAGTGATGTTGAGCACCTTTTCATGCACCTATTGTCCATCTGTATGTCTTCTTTGGAAAATGTTAACTCAGATCATCCAGATCCTTTGACCATTTCTAATTGTTTTTGCTATTGAGTTGTGAGTTATTTATAGATTTTGGATATTAACTTTTTATCAGATACATGATTGGCAAATATTTTCTCCTATTTGATAGGTCGTCTTTTCATTTTATTGATGGTTTCCTTTGCTGTGCAGAAGCTTTTTAATTTGATATAGTCCCACTTGTTTATTTTTGCTCTTGTTGACTTTGATTTGGTATCAAATCCAAAAAATCATTGTCAAGACCAAGGATAAGGAGTTTACTGATTAGGCCTTCTTCTAGTAGTCATGATTTCAGATATTACAATGAAGTCTTTATTCTATTGAGTTAATTTTTATTTATGACATAAGATAGTGGTCCTTTGCATGTGGCCATCCACCTTTCCCAGCACCATTTATTTAAGAGACTATCTTTTCCCCATTGTATAGTTTTGGCTCCTTTGTTGTAAATTAATTAATCATATAGTGTGGTTTTATTTCTGGTTTCTCTGTTTTGTTCCATCAATCTATGTGTCTGTTATTATGCCAATACCATACTGTTTTACTTACTATAGTTTTAAAAAATAATTTGAAATCAATGAATGTGATGCCTCCAGCTTTGTTGATTGTTGCCAAGATCGCTTTGGTTATTTAGAGCCTTTCATTATTCCATATACATTTTTTGATTGTTTATTCTGTTTCTGTGAAAAATGACATTGGGATTTTGATAGGGATTGCATTGAATCTTTAGATTGCTTTGGGCAGTATGGACATTTTAACAATTCTAACTATTCCAGTCCATGAGCAAATAATATCTTTCCATTTATTAGTGTCTTCTTCAGTTTCCTTCATCAGCATCTAGAATATTCAGTGTACAGGTCTTTCATCTCTTTGGTTAAATTTATTCCTATGTATTTTATTCTTTTTGACACAATTGTAAATGGGATTGTTCCCTTAATTTCTTTCATTATTACTGTGTAGAAATGTAATGTTTTTTTGTATATTGATTTTGTATCCTGAAATTTTCCTGAATTCATTTATTAATTCTAACAGTTTCTTTTCTTCCTTCCTTCCTTCCTTCCTTCCCAAGTCCTTAAGGTCTTCTATATATAATATTGTCTCATCTATAGAGGCACCTGGGGGCAGGCTCCGTCAGTTGAAAGTCTGACTCTTGATTTTGGCTCAGGTCATGATTTCAGGGTTCCTGAGTTAGAGTCCCTCATCAGGGCTCTACAGCAACAGTGTGGAACCTACTTGATATTCTCTCTCTCTCTCCCTCTTTATCTCCCCTCCCCCACTCACATGCTCACTCTCTCAAGATAAATAAACTTAAAAAATAAATAAATATAAATTAAAAATACTGTATCCTCTGCACATAGAGACAGTTCTATTTCTTTTATGATTTGGATGCCTTTTATTTATTGTCTCATTGCTGTAGTTGTTAGTACTTCCAGTATTATGTGGATTAAAAGTAGAAAGAATGGACATCTTTGTCTTAGTTCTGATCTTAGAGGAAAAGCTTTTAGCTTTTCACCATTGAGTATGATATTAGCTATGGACTTGTCATATAAGACCTCTATTATATTCAAGTATATTCTGTCTATATCCACTTTGTTGAGAATTTTTCTCATAAATGCATATTGAATTTTGTCAAATGCTTTTTCTGTATCTATTAATGATCATATGTTTTATTTTTTATTTTGATGGTGTATTACACTGATTGATTTGTGGATGTTGAACCATTCTTGCCTCCCTGGGATAAATCTCACTTGATTATAGTATATGATCCTTCTAATGTATTGGGAAATTCAATTTGGTAATATTTGTTGATGATTTTTGCATAAAGTTCATCAGGGATATTAGCCTATAATTTTCTTGTGTCATCCTTGCCTGGTTTTGGCATCATTTAATACTGACCTTATAAGATGAGTTTGGAAGTGTTCCTTCCTCTTCTATATTTTGAAAGAGTTTAGGAAAAATTACAATTAATTCTTTTAAAAATATTTTGTAGAATTCACAAGTGAGTCCATCTTCACTGGACTTTTCTTCATTGGGAGTTTTTTTTTTTTTTGCTTACTTATTAATCTCCTTACTGGTAATTGGCCTGTTAAGTCATCTTGGTAGGTTGTAGATTTCTAGAAGTTTATCTATTTCTCTTAGGTAGTTCAGTTTGTGAACACATAATTATTCATAATAATCTCCTGTGATCCTTTGAGTTTTTGTAGTTGAAATATCTCCTTGTCATCTGACTTTACATCTTCTCTTTTATTTTCCCCCTTGGTGAGTCTAACTAAAGGTTTGTCTATTTTGTAAATGTTTTTCATAAAGCTAACTCTACCTTCACTGATTGCATTTCCACTCTGATCTTTGTTATTTTCTTTCATCTAATAACTTTCGGCTTTCTTTATTCTTCTTCTAGTTCCTTGAAATGTAAAGTTAGGTTATTTATTTGAGATATCTCTGTTTCTT
This sequence comes from Panthera uncia, assembly GCF_023721935.1. NCBI lineage: Eukaryota > Metazoa > Chordata > Mammalia > Carnivora > Felidae > Panthera > Panthera uncia. The sequence continues at coordinate 53,843,092 of NW_026057582.1, read as the reverse complement.
AATGTTAACATTTTTTATTTACCAATGATTACTTAGCGGTTGAGACTAAACCCATGTAGCTAATGGTATACATGACCATGTACTTGGTTAACCTGGGAATTATATTTCCCAAAGTCCCTTTCTTTATGTTTTCAGTTAGAATTGGCCTAAAAAGGAATTTACATGAGATTTGGAAGGTAGAAGTTGAGCAATAGCCATTTGTCTCTAAAGATCATTGCAGTCAGTTAAAGTGATGCAATGACAACAGAGGCAGAGACAGATTCATCTTGGACTTTACTCTCTTCTGCTCTGTGTACTGTTATTCCTACCTACTGTGTGCTCTGTTGAACAAGTGTCACTGACTCACAGGGAGACTGTTGTCTGTAGACAGAGGCAGAATCTACATAGTGGCAATAGCTTCCTATAGACTTCCTCATCAGCATAATACTATGGAATCAACATGCTTGGCATCACAAAATGAGCACTTGATAACCTTTCTGATTGTCCAACTCTTATGTACTTTCACTGTGCCATCTCTTTTCACAAGTATACAAATTCTAATCCTCATAATAACTTTCTTCTGTAATACAATTACTATGCTTTGATGACTGAACCCCAACTGATAAACAACTAAAAATTTTCTACAAATATTTGCATTGCCATATAAGCTTCAATGACCAGAAAACTCTAATAGTTATCACAATAGAATGTCTAAAGAAACAGGCTACTGAATATTATATCTTGGTACTTTATTTTTAGGTGGACAATACAGAGGAAGTGGTAGAATTATTGTAAGTTAATGAAAAAAAATAGAGCTATCAATAGCGACTAAACCACAAATTCCATAATTTTTCACTTTCAAAAAAAATTAAATGTAGATTTGAACTCACTAGGAAATTAAGTGTTAGTAAAACTGTTCTTTCAATGAAATGTTCAAATGAATTGACCGTATAGTTCTAGTTCCATTTCTGTTTTTTTTATCTGTTCCATTAATTTATGTGTCTTTGTGCCAGTACCATACTATCTTGATGATTATAGCTTTGTAATACAGCTTGAAGTCCAGGATTGTGATACCCCCCACTTTGCTTTATTTTTGTAACTTTACTTTGGTTATTTGGGGTCTTTTCTGGTTCCATACCAGAATGCTGGTGTTATTTTGATAAGGATTGCATTGAATGTGTAGATTACTTTGGGTAGTATAGATATTTTAACAATATTTGCTGTTTCAGTCCATGAGCATGGGATTTTTTTTTTTCATTTGTTTATACCTTTTTCAATTTCTTTCATAAGTTTTCTGTAGTTTCCAGAAGACAGATCTCTTACCATTTGGCTAGGTTTATTTCTAGGTATCTTATGGGTTTTGGTGCAATTGCAAATGGGATTGATCCCTTGATTTCTCTAACTGCTGCTTCATTATTGGTGTATAGAAATGCAACAGAATTCTGTATATTGATTTAGATCCTGTGACTTTGCTGAATTCATGTATCAGCTCTAGCAATTTTTTGTGGACTCTTTCAGGTTTTCTACTTAGAATATCATGTCATCTGTGAATGTGAAATTTTGACGTGTTCTTGCAATTTGGATGCCTTTTATTTCTTTTTGTCATGTGATTGCTGAGGGTAGGACTCTAGCATTATGTTAAAATAACAGTGGTGAGAGTGAACATCTCTGTCGTGTTCCTAACTATAGAGAGCTCCCAGTTTTTCCCCATTGAGGGTGAAATTAGCTGTGGATTTTTCATATATGGTCTTGATGATGTTGTCCTACTTTCTTGAGGGTTTTTATCAAGAAAGGATGCTTTATTTTAATAAAATGCTTTTTTGGCATTGGTTGAGAAGAATGTATGCTTCTTATCCTTTCTTTTATTAATGTTGTATCACATTGATTGATTTGTGGATATTGAACCACCCCTGAAGCCTAGGAATAAATCCCACTTGATTGTGGTGAATATTTGTTTTAATATACTATTGGATTCAATTTGCTAATATCTTGTTGAGAATTTTTGTACCCAAGTTCATCAGGGATATTGGCTTGTAATTCTCCTTTTTAGTGAGGTCTTTGTCTGGTTTTGGAATCAAGGTAATGCTGGCTTCGTAGAATACATCTGGAAGTTTTCATTACATTTATGTTTTTTGGAAAGGTTTCAGAAGAATAGGAAATAACTCTTTTTTAAATATTTGGTAGAATTCCCCTGAGAAACCATCCGGCCCTGGACTCTTGTTTGCTGGGAGATTTTTGACAACTGATTTGATTTCTTTGCGGGTAATTGGTCTGTTCAAATTATACATCTCTTCCTGTTTCAGTTTTGTTAGTTTATATGTTTCTAAGAACTTTCGTTTCTTCCAGATTGCCCAATTTGTTTACATATAATTGCTTACAATATTCTTTTATAATTGTTTGTATTTCTGTGGTGTTGGTTGTGATTTCATCTCTTTCATTAGGGATTTTATTTATTTTGGGGTCCTTTCTCTTTTTGATAAGCCAGACTAGGAGTTTTTCAATTTTGTTAATTCTTTGAAAAACCAGCTTCTAGTTCCAATAATATGTTCTGATTTTTTTAATTTAATTTATTTTTTTTAATTTTTTTATCCCTATATGTGTTATTTCTGCTCTAATCTTTATTATGTCCCTTATTCAGCTGGGATTAGGCTTTATTTGCTGTTCTTTTTTCCAGCTCCTTTAGGTATAATGTGAGGTTGTGTCTTTGAGACTTTTATTGCTTCTTAAAGTAAGCCTGTATTGGTATATGCTTCTTTCTTATGACTGCCTTTGCTGTATCCCAAGAGTTTTTGGACTGCCATGTTTTCATTTTCATGTGCTTCCATGTATTTTTTTATTTCTTCTTTAATTTCTTGGTTAACCCATTCAGTCTTGAGTGGGATGTTCTTTGACTTCCATGTATTAGTGGTCATTCCAAATTTTTTCTTGTGGTTTACTTCAAGATTCATTGTGTTGTAGTTGAAAAATACACATGGTATGATCTCAAGCATTTTGTACTCGTTGAGACCCAGTATGTGATCTATTCTGGAGAATGTTCCATGTGTACTTGAAAAGAATGTGTATTCTGCTGCTTTACGATGAAATATTCTGAATATATCTGTTAAATTCATCTGGTCCAGTGTGTCATTCAAAGCCATTGTTTCTTTGTTGTTCATCTACTTAGATGATCTGTCCATTGTTGTAAGTGGGTGTAAAGTCATTTGCTAGTATTGTGTTATTATAAATGAGTTTCTTTAAGTTATTGATTTATTTATATATTTGGCTACTACCAAGTTGGGGGTCAAAATATTTACAATTTTTAGATCTTGTTTGATTCACTCCTTAATTTTGATATAGTACCCTTCTTCATGTCTTATTACAATCTTTGGTTTAAAATCTAGTTTGTCTGATATAAGTATAGCTACTCTTGATTTCATTTAATGTCCATTAGCATGATGAATGGGTCTCCACCACCTCACTTTCAAACTGGAAGTGTCTTTGTTCTAAAACAAACCTCTTGTAAGCAGCATATCAATGGGCCTTTTTAAAAAACCCATTATGATAACTTTTGTCTTTATTAGAGCATTTAGTCCATTTACATTCAGAGTAATTATTGATAGATATGAATTTAGTAGCCCTTGTATTACCAGTAAGTTGCTGTTCCTGTAGACTGTCCCTGTTCCTTTCTAGTCTTTGTTGTTTTTTGTTTCTCTTTCCTGCTCAAAGGGTGCCCTTTAATATTTCTTACAGGGCTGGTTTAATGGCCATGAACTCCTTTAGTTTTTACTTGTTTTGGAATTCCTTTATCATTCTTTCTATTCTTAATGACAGCCTTGCTGGATAATGTATTCTTGTCTGCATATTTCCCCATTTAGAACATTGAATGTATCATGTCAATCCCCTCTGGCCTGCCAAGTTTCTGTGGACTGGTGTACTGCTAATCTTATCTGTCTACCCTTATATGTTAAGGCTCTTTCATCCCAAGTTGCTTTCCGAATTCTCTATCTCTGTATTTTGCAAGTGTCACTATGATATGTTGTTTTTTTTTGACCTGATTTGTTGACTTTGAGGGGAGTTCTCTGTGCCCCTTGGACTGAATGCCTGTTTCCTTCCCTAGATTAGGGAAGTTCTCAGCTATAATTTGTTCAAATAAACATTCTGCCCATTTTTCCCACTCTTCTGGGACCTCAGTGATATGGATATTTTTGTGCTTTATAGAATCACTGAGTTCCCTAAGTCTATATTTATGATCTAATACTTTTCTTTTCCGCTTCATTATTTTCCATAATTTTATCTTCTATATCACCTATTCATTCCTCTGATTCTTCCATCCTTGCTGTGATTACAATCTGTCAGCTTTGCATCTCAGTTAAAACATTTTTTTATTTTGGTCTAATTTTTAGGTCTTTTATCTCTACAGAAAGTATTTCTCTGGTGTCTTCTATGCTTCTTTCAAGCCCAGCTAATATTCTTATTACTGTTGTTCTAAATTCTTCTTCATATATATTGGTTATATCTGCTTTGAGTAAATCTCTGGCTGTGATTTCTTGTTGATCTTTCATTTCAGGAGAATTCCTCTATCTTGTCTAGGTTTCTGTCTTTTGCCTGTTATGAAAATTGTTATGTTTTCTGCTCCCAGAGGTAATGCTTTATTAAGAAGGGACCATATACTGTTCAGGGCCTGGCACTTCAGGAAGTATTTCTGTTGTATTCTGTGTGCACTCTGATGCTGTTTTTTGTCTGCTCTTTATAGGTCAATTATCTGCAGAGTTCCTCCTTGCTTTCAGTGAGGAGTGTTTGGGTCTTTAAGGAGGTGTGCTTTGATTTGTTTGTTAAATAAGCCTTATTAAAAGAAAAAAAAAAAGGAAGAAAAAGAAAGCCTGATCCAAAAAGAGAAAAGGAAAAGGAACAACAACAAAAAAATAAATAAGCAAACAAAAATAAGCTTGTTTCCAAATAGAAAGAAAGAAAGAAAGAGGACTCATCCAAAAGAAGATAAAAGGAAATGAAACGAACAAACATCTATAAGCCAGTTATAAAAAAAGAAAGAAAAATGAAAAGAAAAAATAAGTAAATAAAAGAATGCCTGGTCATATTTCCATTAGAACTGAAGCTGATGCTTTGGAGCACTTTATGATCAGTAGACTTGGTGCATGCAGGGTGCCTGTGTTGTTTCCCTGAGGGAGAGGCCCACTGTGCTGGCTCACAATCAGACTTGCCTTAATAAAGATGCCTGCAGGGCAAAAGGGGTAAGGTTTGGTGTAAGTGGCTTCCGCCTCCACTAGGGATGCTGTGTTGCTCACTGAAGTCCAGTAGTACTGGTCCCTGGGGAAGGCTACTTGTGCCTGCTGCTGTTCAGGAAGCCCTCATAGAAAAGCAAACAATCTCACCTCTTGTGTCCCAGGCTTTAGTCAGATCCCAGCCTTCAACCTGTCTGTGCCTGAGCAGTTGCTATGCCCAGAGCCACTGTTCACCTATGTTTTATCTCTGGTGTGAGGTTGGGATTCAAAACTACAAATCTTAAAGGACCAGGCAAGGCATGGACCTGCCCCCCTACTGTGGAGGAGAGCCTCACAGCACTGTGTTTGCTGTCATTTTGTCCCAGGAAGGCAGTTGCACAGCTCTGCAGATGCTTGTAGTTTATAGTGAAGCACACTGAAAAGCTGCAACCGCATTAAGAGTTTTCAAAGCATTAGGGTGCCTGGGTGGCTCAGTTGGTTAAGCGTCCAACTTCGGCTCAGGTCATGATCTCGCGGTTTGTGAGTTTGAGCCCCACGTCGGGCTTTGTGCTGACAGCTCAGAGCCTGGAGCCCCCTCAGATTCTGTGTCTCCTTCACTCTCTGCCCCTCCCCTGCTTGTGCTCTGTCTCTCTTTGTCTCTCAAAAATGAATAAATGTAAAAAAAATTTAAAAAAAAGAATTTTCAAAGCATTGATATTTATACCATCATTATATTAGTTGCTATTATCCTAATATTTACTGACAGGACATAAATCTAGAATGCAATGATAACATAATACTCTTTTTTAACAAAAGAAGGCAAGGGCATAAAGGACTAATTGTGCATTCTATATAAAATATGTACACGATTAGAAAAATCACTGTTCAGTGTCCTGGGAAGGAAATGGCTAGGAAAGAGTATCTTCACAAAAATGTTTTTTCCAGCTTATTTTTATAGCATCTTTTTTTAGAAGTAAACAGTGAATGCCAAGATATTTAGAAAAATTAATTATGTCTCCAGGCCAGCAGCATTTTCAAAACTACATTAAAAAAAGGGGGGGGGGGTAGAATGGTCTGCAAGAAGATGCTCAAAATATATACTAATATTTATGTAATATTAATAATAAACCTATTTTCAAATAGAATTAAAATAACAGAAATGTGTTCTCTCATATATCTGAAGGCCAAAAGCCAAAGTCAGTTTCACTGACCTAAATAAAATAGGCCATACTCCATCCAGAAAAACCAAGGGAGAATGTTTTCCTTGCTTGACAATTTTCCTTTCCCTTTTCTTGTAAGGATTCATGTGATTTCACTTAGAACCCACCTAGATAATCCAGAATAATCTACCCCTGTCAAGATTTTAATTTAATCACATCTGCAATGACACTTTTTGTTTTTAAATTACTTTGTTTTGGATGTATAGTTGACATGCATGTTACATTAGTTTCGGTGTATGACATAGTGATTTAACAACTTTGTGTGTTATTTTATGTTTATTACAGGTGTACCTGCCATATTTTACCATACCATTCTATCGCAATACCGCTGAGTATATTCCTAATGCTGTACCTTTCATTCTTGTAATTTACACATACCATAACTGGAGGTCTCCTTTTAAAGTAAAATTTACAAGTTCTAGGGATTAAGGACCTAATATCTCTAGGTGACCTTTATTCAGCCCATTACCAGTAAATAGAATAGGACATATGTTAAAAAGTTATAAAAACATATAAAGTTCTTTTTGGGACAGAAGAAAAAAACTGATGATACTGAAACAAACAATTGCAATGCTTCTCTACTCACTAATATCTTAGAGAAATATATTTAAAGTAACCTTAATTAACAAGGCTGCCAAACAACTGATTCTTCTTCTTTAGATAAATATGATTTCTTATTTTTTTTAATGTTTGTTTATTTTATTGGGCGGTGGGCAAAAAAAGAGGGGGAGAGAGAATCCTAGTCAGGCTCCATGCTGTCAGCACAGAGCTCAACGCAGGGCTTGATCTCACAAACCACACACGAGATCATGACCTGAGCTGATATTAAGAGATGGGCACTTAACTGACTGAGCCCCAGGTGCCCCTACATCAATTTTCAATTCTATACTATTGAATTTTAATGGATGGATAAGAATATCAATAAATTAATTATTCATCTGTTAGAGAAAATAAAATACATAACCTATTTTTTCTACATTTATGAGAAAGTCTTAAATGTCATCCATGTTGTATACACACCCACACACACACACCCCCACACACACACCCACACCCACACATACCCACACCCACCCACACACACCCACACCCACCCACACACACACCCACACACACACCCACACTCACACCCACACATACCCACACCCAC